>NC_051157.2:221386789-221474785 GCF_013339745.2 Dermacentor silvarum
GTTTTAGTGGCTGTCGGCACCGTAGTTTCTCGTATTGTGTCTAGGGATTGTTATCAAGTCAGTCCATATTAGCGTTAAAGAATGTCACTTCGTAATTTACATTTGAACTAGACCAGAAGCATTTCCAGGGCTCTCACGCAACCGTAGTTTCACTATATGACAAGTATACATGTTTATCTTTCAACGGTGGCAATTTCCACTGGCTAACAAATGTTAACTGTTATCGCTCGGCGCAGGACGCGCCTGCATCGGAAGCTCTGGAACGTTATGAGCCTTTATCCTTCGTCTGTGGTCACCGACGCTCATGTAAACTGATTGTATGAGTGACGCGAATTGTCTAGAACTTTCTGGAATACACGCGGGCAACTGATTAATCTGGAACCTTCAATGACTCACTATAAAGCCGCTGCGTCTCGCCGCTGATCAGATTTTGACGATCGCCGACGGTGTTCGCCGCTATCGTTGTGCTTTGAGTTGTACTTACTTTGTAGGCACAGGTTCGCCCAATAAACAACCAGTTTCGTTGTACACAGTTTTACGACTGTTTTCTTCAGCGTCACTACTACGTTACAATGTGTGTCTAGGGATTGTTGATGCATCCAGTCCAATTCGCGTTGAAGAATTTCACTTCGTAATTTACTTTTGAAACTAGACCGAAGCGTTTCTAGTGGCTCTCACGCAACCGTAGTTTCTATATAGGGTCTAGGGATGTTATGCAGTCACTCCTATTGCGATTGAAGAAGGTCACATGTTGATTTACATTGGAACTAGAGAGAAGTGTTGAAGTAGTCTTCACGCACCCGTAGTTTCTTTATAGGGTCTGGGATGTTCGATGCATCAGTCCAATTTCGCTGAAGGAATGTCGCCTTGAATTTACTTTTGAACTAAACAGAAGCGTTTCTAGTGGCTCTCACGCAACCGTAGTGCTTATATGTGTCTAGGGATTGTTTATGCATCCCGTCTAATTGCGCGTTGAACAATTTCACTTCGTAATTTACTTTTGAACAATACCACAAGCGTTTCTAGTGGCTGTCACGCACCCGTAGTTTCCTATTTTGTCTAGGGATTGTTTATACAGTCAGGTCCAATTTAGCGTTGAAGAATGTCACTTCGTAATTTACTTTCAACTAGACCAGAATGTTTCTAGTGGCTCTCACGCAAACCGTAGTTTCTCAATATGTGTTATGCATTGTTTATGCAGTCAATCAACTGCACGTTGAAAATGACATTTCGTAATTTACTTTGAACTAGACCAGAAGCGCTTCTAGTGGCTCTCACGCACCAGTACTTTCTCTTTATGTGTCTAGGGATATCTTATGCATGCAGTGCAATTGCCCGTTGAAGAATTTCACTTTGTAATTTACTTTTGAACTAGACCAGAAGCGTTTCTAGTGGCTCTCACGCAACCGTATTTTCTCTATAATGTGTCTAAGGATGTTTATGCAGTCAGTCCAATTGTCGCGTCTGAAAAATGTCACATCGTGGATCTTACTTTTGACTAGAGCAGAAGTGTTTGAAGTGGCTTTCACGCAAACCGTAGTTTCTCTATTGTGTCTAGGGATTGTTTATACAGTCAGTCCAATTTAGCGTGAAGAAGTCGCTTCGTAATTTACTTTCAAAATAGACCAGAATGTTTCTAGTGGCTCTCACGCAACCTGTTTCTGTATATGTGTCTATGGATTGTTTATGCGTCAATCCAACTGCACTTTGAAAAAGGTCACTTCTTAATTACTTTTTGAACTAGACCAGAAGTGCTTCTAGTGGCTGTGACCACCCGTTGTTTCTCTATGCCTAGGGATTGTTTATACAGTCAGTCCAATTTAGCGTTGAACAATTTCACTTCGTAATTACATTTGAGCGGAATAGCAGAAGCATTTGTAGTGGCTGTCACGCACCCGTAGTTTCTCTATTGTGTCTAGGAATTCTTTATAAAGTCAGGCCAAATGCGCGTTCAGAATTCTACTTCGTATTTTCTTTTGAACTAGACCAGAAGCGTTTCTAGTGGCTCTCACGCAAACCCTAGTTTCTCTGTATGTGTCTAAGGATTGTTTATGCAATAAGTCCTTTGCGCATTGAAGAATGTCACATCGTGATTTACTTTTGAACTAGAGCAGAAGTGTTTGAAGTGGCTTTCACGCAACCTGTAGTTCCTCTATTGTGTCTAGGGATGGCTCACGCAGTCATTCCATTGCCCGTTGAAGAATTTCCCTTCGTAATTACTTTTGAACAATACCAGAAGCGTTTCTGGGCTGTCATGCACCCTTGTTTCTCTATTGTGTCTAGGGATTGTTTTACAGTTTAGTCCAATTTCGCGTTTGAAGAATGTCACTTCGTAATTTTACTTTTGAACTAGACCAGAAGCGTTTCCGGGGCTCTCACGCAACCGTTGTTTCACTATATGTGTCTAGGGATTGTTATACAGTCAGTCCATTGCGCGTGAAAATGTCACATCGTGATTACTTTGAACTAGAGCAGAAGTGTTTGAAGTGGCTTTCACGCACCCGTTGTTTCTCTATTGTGTCTAGAGATTGTTTATACAGTCAGTCCAATTTAGCTTTAAAAATTTCCCTTCGTAATTACTTTTGAACAATACAGAAGCGTTTGTATTGGCTGTCACGCACCCGTAGTTTCTCTAAGTGTCTAGGAATTCTTTTATAAAGTCAGACAATTTCGCGTTGAGAATGTCACTTCGTAATTACTTGAACTGGACCAGAAGCGTTTCTGTGGCTTACACGCAACTGTAGTTATCTGTCTAGGGATTGGTCATGCAGTCATTCCATTTGCCCGTGAAGAATTTCACTTCGTCATTTACTTTTGAACTAGACAGAGAAGCGTTTCTAGTGGCTCTCACGCAACCGTATTTCTCTATATGGGTATAGGGATTGTTCACGTAGTCACTCCAATTGCGCGTTGAAGGATGCCACTTCGTAATTACTTCTGAACTATACAGAAAGCGTTTCTAGCGGCTGTCGGCACCCGTAGTTCTCTATATGTGTCTAGGGACTGTTAATACAGTCAGTCCAATTTAGCGTCAAAGAATGCCACTTCGCAATTACTTTTGAACTAGACAAGAAGCGTTTCCGGTGGCTCTACACAACCGAGTTTCACTATATGTGTCTAGGGATTGTTGATGCATCCAGTCAATTTCGCGTTGAAGAATGTCACTTCATATTTATTATTTTGAACTAGACCAGAAGTGTTTTCTAGGGCTTTCACGCGACCGTAGTTTCTCTATATGTGTCTAGGGATTGTTTATACAGTCAGTCCAATGTTCTATCGTTAAAGAATGTCACTTCGTAATTTACTTTTGAAACTAGACCAGAAGAGTTTCCAGTGGCTCTCACGCAACCGTAGTTTCACTATATGTGTGAAGGGATTGTTTATACAGTCAGTCCAATTTAGCGTTAAAGAATGTCCTTCGTAATTTACTTTTCAACTAGACCAAATGTTTCTAGTGGCTCTCACGCAACATAGTTTCTGATATGTGTCTATGATGCGTAGTTTCTCTATGCAGTCAATCCAACTGCACGTTGAAAAATGTCACTTCGTAATTTACTTTTTAACTAGACCAGATGTGCTTCTAGTGGCTGTCACACACGCGTTGTTTCTCTATTGTCTAGGGATTGTTTATACAGTTAGTCCAATTTCGCGTTGAAGAATGTCACTTCGTAATTTACTTTTGAACTAGATCAAAAGCATTCCAGTGGCTCTCACGCAACCGTAGTTTCTATATATGTGTCTAGGGATGGTTCACGCAGTCACTCCAATTGCGCGTTGAAGAATTCCACTTCGTAATTTAACTTTGAACAAAACCAGAAGCGTTTCTAGTGGCTCTCACGCAACCGTAGTGTATGTGTATAGGGATTGTTCACGTAGTCACTCAAATTGCGCGTTGAGGAATGCCACTTCGTAATTTACTTTTGAACTATACCAGAAGCGTTTCTAGTAGCTGTCGTGCACCCGTAGTTTCTCTATTGTGTCTAGGGATTGTTTATACAGTCAGTCCATATTAGCGTTAAAGAATGTCACTTCGTAATTTACTTTTGAACTAGACCAGAAGCATTTCCAGTGGCTCTCACGCAACCGTAGTTTCACTACATTGACACGTATACATGTTTATCTTTCACCGGTGGCCGCTTTCCACCGGCTAACAAATGTTAAATGTTATCGCTCGCCGCAGGACGCGCCTGCATCGGAAGCTTCTGGAACGTTATCGATGCCTTTATCCTTCGTCTGTGGTCACCGACGCTCATGTAAACTGATTGTATGAGTGACGCGAATTGTCTATATCTTTCTGGAAGACACGCGGGCACCTGGATTAATCTGGAACCTTCAATGACTCACGTATAAAGCCGATGTGTCTCGCCGCTGATCAGATTTTCGACGATCGCCGACTGTGATCGCCGCTATCGTTGTGCTTTGAATGTACCTTGTTTTGTGGGCACAGGTTCGCCCAATAAACAACCAGTTTCGTTGTACACAGTTTTACGACTGTTTTCTTCAGCGTCACTACTACGTGACAATATGTGTCTAGGGATTGTTAATGCATCCAGTCCAATTGCGCATTGAACAATTTCACTTTGTAATTTACTTTTGAACAATACCACAAGCGTTTCTAGTGGCTCTCACGCAACCGTAGTTTCTCTATATGTGTCTAGGGATTGTTTATGCATCCCGTTCAATTGCGCATTGAACAATTTCACTTTGTAATTTACTTTTGAACAATACCACAAGAGTTTCTAGTGGCTGTCACGCACCCGTAGTTTCTCTATTGTGTCTAGGGATTGTTTATACAGTCAGTCCAATTTCGCGTTGAAGAACGTCACTTCGTAATTTACTTTTGAACTAGACCAGAAGCGTTTCTAGTGGCTATCACGCGACCGTAGTTTCTCTGTATGTGTCTAGGGATTGTTTATACAGTCAGTCCAATTTAGCGTTAAAGAATGTCTCTTCGTAATTTACTTTTGAACTAGACCAGAATCGTTTCTTGTGGCTCTCACGCAACCGTATTTTCTCTATATGAGTATTATATGAGTATAGGGATTGTTCACTTATTCACTCCAATTGCGCGTTGAAGAATGCCACTTCGTAATTTACTTTTGAACTAGACCACAAGAGTTCCAGTGGCTCTCACGCAACCGTAGTTTCTCTATATGTGTGTAGGGATGGTTCACGCAGTCACTCCAATTGCGCGTTGAAGAATTCCACTTCGTAATTTAAATTTGAACTAGACCAGAAGCGTTTCTAGTGGCTCTCACGCAACCGTAGTTTATGTGTTTAGGGATTGTTCATGCAGTCATTGCATTTGCCCGTTGAAGAATTTCACTTCGTAATTAACTTTTGAACTAGACCAGAAGCGTTTCTAGTGGCTCTCACGCAACCGTAGTTTCTCTATATGTGTATAGGGATGGTTCACGCAGTCACTCCAATTGCGCGTTGAACAATTCTACTTCGTAATTTACTTTTGAACTAGACCAGAAGCGTTTCTAGTGGCTCTCACGCAAACTTTAGTTTTTCAATATTTGTCTAAGCATTGTTTATGCAGTCCGTTCAATTGCGCGTTGAAGAATGCCACTTCGTAATTTACTGTTGAACGAGACCAGAAGTGCTTCTAGAGGCTCTCACGAACCTGTAGTTTCTCTATTGTGTCTAGGGATTGTTTTTACAGACGGTCCAATTTAGCTTTGAAGAATGTCACTTCGTAATTTACTTTTTATTTAGACCAGAATGTTTCTAGTGGCTCTCACGCAACCATAGTTTCTCTATATGTGTCTATGGATTGTTTATGCAGTCAATCCAACTGCACGTTGAAAATGTCATTTCGTAATTTACTTTTGAACTAGACCAGAAGCGCTTCTAGTGGCTCTCACGCACCAGTACTTTCTCTATATGTGTCTAGGGATTGTTTATGCATGAAGTCCAATTGCCCGTTGAGCAATTTCACTTCATAATTTACGTTTGAACAATACCAGAAGGGTTTCTAGTGGCTGTCATGCACCCGTAATTTCTCTATTGTGTCTAGGGATTGTTTATACAGTCAGTCCAATTTAGCGTTGAAGAATGTCACTTCGTAATTTACTTTTGAACTAGACCAGAAGTGCTTCTAGTGGCTGTCACACACCCGTTGTTTCGCTATTGTGTCTAGGGATTGTTTATACGGTCAGTCCAAATTCGCGTTGAAGAATGTCCCTTCGTAATTTACTTTTGAACTAGACCAGAAACGTTTCCAGGGGCTCTCACGCAACCGTAGTTTCACTATATGTGTCTAGGGATTGTTTATACAGTCAGTCCAATTTAGCGTTAAAGAAAGTCACTTCGTAATTTACTTTTGAAATAGACCAGAATCGTTTCTTGTGGCTCTCACGCAACCGTATTTTCTCTATATGGCTATAGGGATTGTTTATACAGTCAGTCCGATTTCGCGTTGAAGAATGTGACTTCGTAATTTACTTTTGAACTAGACAAGAAGCGTTTCTAGTGGCTTTCACGCAACCGTAGTTTCTCTATATGTGTCTAGGGATCGTTTATACAGTCAGTCCAATTTAGCGTTAAAGAATGTCACTTCGTAATTTACTTTTGAACAATACCAGAAGCGTTTCTAGTGGCTGTCATGCACTCTTGTTTCTCTATTGTGTCTAGGGATTGTTTATACGGTTAGTCCAATTTCGCGTTGAAGAATGTCACTTCGTAATTTACTTTTGAACTAGACCAGAAGCGTTTCTAGTGGCTTTCACGCGACCGTAGTTTTTCTATATGTGTCTAGGGATTGTTTATACAGTCAGTCCAATTGCCCGTTGAACAATTTCACTTTGTAATTTACTTTTGAACTAGAGCAGAAGTGTTTGAAGTGGCTTTCACGCACCCGTTGTTTCTCTATTGTGTCTAGAGATTGTTTATACAGTCAGTCCAATTTAGCTTTAAAAATTTCCCTTCGAAATTTACTTTTGAACAATACCAGAAGCGTTTGTAGTGACTGTCACGCACCCGTAGTTTCTCTATTGTGTCTAGGAATTCTTTATAAAGTCAGTCCAATTTCGCGTTGAAGAATGTCACTTCGTAATTTACTTTTGAACTGGACCATAAGCGTTTCTAGTGGCTTACACGCACCCGTAGTTTATCTGTCTAGGGATTGTTCATGCAGTCATTCCATTTGCCCGTTGAAGAATTTCACTTCGTAATTTACTTTTGAACTAGACCAGAAGCGTTTCTAGTGGCTCTCACGCAACCGTATTTTCTCTATATTGGTATAGGGATTGTTCATGTAGTCACTCCAATTGCGCGTTGAAGAATGCCACTTCGTAATTTACTTTTGAACTAGACCAGAAGCTTTTCTAGTGGCTCTCACGCAACCGTAGTTTCTTTATATGTGTCTATGGATTGTTTATGCAGTCAATCCAACTGCACGTTGAAAAATGTGACTTCGTAATTTACTTTTGAACTAGACATGAAGTGTTTCTATTGGCTCTAACTCAACCGTAGTTTCTCTATATGTGTCTAGGGATTATTTATGCATGCAGACCAATTACCCGTTGAACAATTTCACTATGTCATTTCCTTTTGAACAATACCAGAAGCGTTTCTAGTGGCTGTCACGCACCCGTAGTTTATCTATTGTGTCTAGGGATGGCTCACGCAGTCATTCCATTTGCCCGTTGAAGAATTTCACTTCGTAATTTACTTTTGAACAATACCTGACGCGTTTCTAGTGGCTGTCATGCACCCTTGTTTCTCTATTGTGTCTAGGGATTGTTTATACAGTTAGTCCAATTTCGAGTTGAAGAATGTCACTTTGTAATTTACTTTTCAACTAGACCAGAAGCGTTTCTAGTGGCTCTCAAGCAAACCGTAGTTTCTCTATATGTGTCTAAGGATTGTTTATGCAGTCAATCCAACTGCACGTTGAAAATGTCATTTCGTAATTTACTTTTGAACTAGACCAGAAGTGCTTCTAGTGGCTGTCACACACCCGTTGTTTCTCTATAAGTGTCTAGGGCTGGTTCACGCCGTCACTCCAATTGTGCGTTGAAGAATTCCACTTCGTAATTTAACTTTGAACTAAACCAGAAGCGTTTCTAGTGGCTCTAACGCAACCGTAGTGTATGTGTCTAGGGATTGTTCATGTAGTCACTCCAATTGCGCGTTGAGGAATGCCACTTTGTAACTTACATTTGAACTATACCAGAAGCGTTTCTAGTGGCTGTCGTGCACCCGGAGTTTCTCTATTGTGTCAAGGGATTGTTTATACAGTCAGTCCATATTAGCGTTAAAGAATGTCACTTCGTAATTTACTTTTGAACTAGACCAGAAGCGTTTCTAGTGGCTCTCACGCAAACCGTAGTTTCTCTATATGTGTCTAAGGATTGTTTATGCAGTCAGTCCAATTGCGCGTTGAAGAATGTCACATCGTGATTTACTTTTGAACTAGAGCAGAAGTGTTTGAAGTGGCTTTCACGCACCCGTTGTTGCTCTATTGTGTCTAGAGATTGTTTATACAGTCAGTCAAATTTAGCTTTAAAAATTTCCCTTCGTAATTTACTTTTGAACAATACCAGAAGCGTTTGTAGTGGCTGTCACGCACCCGTAGTTTCTCTATTGTGTCTAGGAATTCTTTATCAAGTCAGTCCAATTTCGCGTTGAAGAATGTCACTTCGTAATTTACTTTTGAACTGGACCAGAAGCGTTTCTAGTGGCTTACACGCAACCGTAGTTTATCTGTCTAGGGATTGTTCATGCAGTCATTCCATTTGCCCGTTGAAGAATTTCACTTCGTAATTTACTTTTGAACTAGACCAGAAGCGTTTCTAGTGGCTCTCACGCAACCGTATTTTCTCTATATTGGTATAGGGATTGTTCACGTAGTCACTCCAATTGCGCGTTGAAGAATGCCACTTCGTAATTTACTTTTGAACTAGACCAGAAGCTTTTCTAGTGGCTCTCACGCAACCGTAGTTTCTTTATATGTGTCTATGGATTGTTTATGCAGTCAATCCAACTGCACGTTGAAAAATGTGACTTCGTAATTTACTTTTGAACTAGAGCTGAAGTGCTTCTAGTGGCTCTAACCCAACCGTAGTTTCTCTATATGTGTCTAGGGATTATTTATGCATGCAGACCAATTACCCGTTGAACAATTTCACTATGTCATTTCCTTTTGAACAATAACAGAAGCGTTTCTAGTGGCTGTCACGCACCCGTAGTTTATCTATTGTGTCTAGGGATTGCTTATACTGTCAGCCCAATTTAGCGTTGAAGAATGTCACTTCGTAATTTACTTTTCAACTAGACCAGAATGTTTCTAGTGGCTCTCACGCAACCATAGTTTCTCTATATGTGTCTATGGATTGTTTATGCAGTCAATCCAACTGCACGTTGAAAAATGTCACTTTGTAATTTACTTTTTAACTAGACCAGAAGTGCTTCTAGTGGCTGTCACACACGCGTTGTTTCTCTATTGTCTAGGGATTGTTTATACAGTTAGTCCAATTTCGCGTTGAAGAATGTCACTTCGTAATTTACTTTTGAACTAGACCAGAATCTTTTCCAGTGGCTCTCACGCAACCGTAGTTTCTCTATATGTGTGTAGGGATGGTTCACGCAGTCAGTCCAATTTAGCGTTGAAGAATGTCACTTTGTAATTTACTTTTCAACTAGACCAGAATGTTTCTAGTGGCTCTCACGCAACCATAGTTTCTGTATATGTGTCTATGGATTGTTTATGCAGTCAATCCAACTGCACTTTGAAAAAGGTCACTTCTTAATTTACTTTTGAACTAGACCAGAAGTGCTTCTAGTGGCTGTGACACACCCGTTGTTTCTCTATTGCCTAGGGATTGTTTATACAGTCAGTCCAATTTCGCGTTGAACAATTTCACTTCGTAATTTACATTTGAGCAATAGCAGAAGCATTTGTAGTGGCTGTCACGCACCCGTAGTTTCTCTATTGTGTCTAGGAATTCTTTATGAAGTCAGTCCAACTGCGCGTTCAAGAATTCTACTTCGTAATTTTCTTTTGAACTAGACCAGAAGCGTTTCTAGTGGCTCTCACGCAAACCCTAGTTTCTCTGTATGTGTCTAAGGATTGTTTATGCAATAAGTCCTTATGCGCATTGAAGAATGTCACATCGTGATTTACTTTTGAACTAGAGCAGAAGTGTTTGAAGTGGCTTTCACACACCCGTAGTTCCTCTATTGTGTCTAGGGATAGGCTCACGCAGTCATTCCATTTGCCCGTTGAAGAATTTCACTTCGTAATTTACTTTTGAACAATACCAGAAGCGTTTCTAGTGGCTGTCATGCACCCTTGTTTCTCTATTGTGTCTAGGGATTGTTTATACAGTTAGTCCAATTTTGCGTTGAAGAATGTCACTTCGTAATTTACTTTTGAACTAGACCAGAAGCGTTTCCAGGTGCTCTCAACAACCGTAGTTTCACTATATGTGTCTAGGGATTGTTTATACAGTCAGTCCAATTTAGCGTTAAAGAAAGTCACTTCGTAATTTACTTTTGAACTAGACCAGAATCGTTTCTTGTGGCTCTCACGCAACCGCATTTTCTCTATATGGGTATAGGGATTGTTTATACAGTCAGTCCATATTAGCGTTAAAGAATGTCACTTCGTAATTTACTTTTGAACTAGACCAGAAGCGTTTCTACTGGCTCTCACGCAAACCGTAGTTTCTCTATATGTGTCTAAGGATTGTTTATGCAGTCAGTCCAATTGCGCGTTGAAGAATGTCACATCGTGATTTACTTTTGAACTAGAGCAGAAGTGTTTGAAGTTCTTCACGCACCCGTTGTTTCTCTATTGTGTCTAGAGATTGTTTATACAGTCAGTCCAATTTAGCTTTAAAAACTTCACTTCGTAATTTACTTTTGAACCATACCAGAAGCGTTTGTAGTGGCTGTCACGCACCCGTAGTTTCTCTATTGTATCTAGGAATTCTTTATAAAGTCAGTCCAATTTCGCGTTGAAGAATTTTACTTCGTAATTTACTTTTGAGCTAGACCAGAAGCGTTTCTAGTGGCTCTCACGCAACCGTATTTTCTCTATATTGGTATAGGGATTGTTCACGTAGTCACTCCAATTGCGCGTTGAAGAATGCCACTTCGTAATTTACTTTTGAACTAGACCAGAAGCTTTTCTAGTGGCTCTCACGCAACCGTAGTTTCTTTATATGTGTCTATGGATTGTTTATGCAGTCAATCCAACTGCACGTTGAAAAATGTGACTTCGTAATTTACTTTTGAACTAGAGCTGAAGTGCTTCTAGTGGCTCTAACCCAACCATAGTTTCTCTATATGTGTCTAGGGATTATTTATGCATGCAGACCAATTACCCGTTGAAAAATTTCACTATGTCATTTCCTTTTGAACAATAACAGAAGCGTTTCTAGTGGCTGTCACGCACCCGTAGTTTATCTATTGTGTCTAGGGATTGCTTATACTGTCAGCCCAGTTTAGCGTTGAAGAATGTCACTTCGTAATTTACTTTTCAACTAGACCAGAATGTTTCTAGTGGCTCTCACGCAACCATAGTTTCTCTATATGTTTCTATGGATTGTTTATGCAGTCAATCCAACTGCACGTTGAAAAATGTCACTTTGTAATTTACTTTTTAACTAGACCAGAAGTGCTTCTAGTGGCTGTCACACACGCGTTGTATCTCTATTGTCTAAGGATTGTTTATACAGTTAGTCCAATTTCGCGTTGAAGAATGTCACTTCGTAATTTACTTTTGAACTAGACCAGAATCTTTTGCAGTGGCTCTCACGCAACCGTAGTTTCTCTATATGTGTGTAGAGGTGGTTCACGCAGTCAGTCCAATTTAGCGTTGAAGAATGTCACTTTGTAATTTACTTTTCAACTAGACCAGAATGTTTCTAGTGGCTCTCACGCAACCATAGTTTCTCTATATGTGTCTATGTATTGTTTATGCAGTCAATCCAACTGCACGTTGAAAATGTCATTTAGTAATTTACTTTTGAACTAGACCAGAAGTGCTTCTAGTGGCTGTCACACACCCGTTGTTTCTCTATATGTGTCTAGGGATGGTTCACGCAGTCACTCCAATTGCGCGTTGAAGAATTCCACTTCGTAATTTAACTTTGAACTAAACCAGAAGCGTTCCTAGTGGCTCTAACGCAACCGTAGTGTATGTGTCTAGGGATTGTTCACGTAGTCACTCCAATTGCGCGTTGAGGAATGCCACTTCGTAACTTAAATTTGAACTATACCAGAAGCGTTTCTAGTGGCTGTCGTGCACCCGTAGTTTCCCTATTGTGTCAAGGGATTGTTTATACAGTCAGTCCATATTAGCGTTAAAGAATGTCACTTCATAATTTACTTTTGAACTAGACCAGAAGCATTTCCAGTGGCTCTCACGCAACCGTAGTTTCACTATATTGACACGTATACATGTTTATGTTTCACCGGTGGCCGATTTCCACTGGCTAACAAATGTTAAATGTTATCGCTCGGCGCAGGACGCGCCTGCATCGGTAGCTTCTGGAACGTTATCGATGCCTTTATCCTTCGTCTGTGGTCACCGACGCTCATGTAAACTGATTGTATGAGTGACGCGAATTGTCTAGAACTTTCTGGAAGACACGCGGGCACCTGGATTAATCTGGAACCTTCAATGACTCACGTATAAAGCCGATGCGTCTCGCCGCTGATCAGATTTTCGACGATCGCCGACGGTGTTCGCCGCTATCGTTGTGCTTTGAGTGTAACTTACTTTTGTGGGCACAGGTTCGCCCAATAAACAACCAGTTTCGTTGTACAAAGTTTTACGACTGTTTTCTGCAGCGTCACTACTACGTGACAATATGTGTCTAGGGATTGTTGATGCATCCAGTCCAATTTCGCGTTGAAGAATTTCACTTCGTAATTTACTTTTGAACTAGCCAGAAGCGTTTCCAGTGGCTCTCACGCAACCGTAGTTTCTCTATATGTGTCTAGGGATTGTTTAGGCAGTCACTCCTATTGCGCGTTGAAGAATGTCACATCGTGATTTACAATTGAACTAGAGCAGAAGTGTTTCCAGTGGCTCTCACGCAACAGTAGTTTATGTGTCAAGGGATTGTTGATGCATCCAGCCCAATTTCGCGTTGAAGAATGTCACTTCGTAATTTACTTTTGAACTAGACCAGAAGCGTTTCTAGTGGCTCTCACGCACCCGTAGTTCCTCCATTTTGTCTAGAGATTGTTTATACAGTCAGTCCAATTTAGCATTACAGAATGTCACTTCGTAATTTACTTTTTAACTAGACCAGAAGCGTTTCCAGTGGCTCTCACGCAACCGTAGTTTCACTATATGTGTCTAGGGATTGTTGATGCATCCAGTCCAATTTCGCGTTGAAGAAGGTCACTTCGTAATTTACTTTTAAACTAGACCAGAAGCGTTTTCAGTGGCTCTCACGCAACAGTAGTTTATGTGTCAAGGGATTGTTGATGCATCCAGTCCAATTTCGCGTTGAAGAATGTCACTTCGTATTTACTTTTGAACTAGACCAGAAGCGTTTCTAGTGGCTCTCACGCAAACCGTAGTTTCTCTATTGTGTCTAGGGATTGTTTATACAGTCAGTCTAATTTAGCGTTAAAGAATGTCACTTCGTAATTTACTTTTCAGCGTTTGTAGTGGCTGTCACGCACCCGTAGTTTCTCTATTGTGTCTAGCGATTGTTTATACAGTCAGTCCAATTTGGCGTTGGAGAATGTCACTTCGTAATTTACTATTCAACTAGACCAGAATGTTTCTAGTGGCTCTCACGCAACCATAGTTTCTGTATATGTGTCTATGGATTGTTTATGCAGTCAATCCAACTGCGCTTTGAAAAAGGTCACTTCTTAATTTACTTTTGAACTAGACCAGAAGTGCTTCTAGTGGCTGTCACACACCCGTTGTTTCTCTATTGCCTCGGGATTGTTTATACAGTCAGTCCAATTTCGCGTTGAACAATTTCACTTCGTAATTTACTTTTGAACAATACCAGAAGCGTTTGTAGTGGCTGTCACGCACTCGTAGTTTCTCTATTGTGTCTAGGAATTCTTTAAAAGTCAGTCCAATTTCGCGTTGAAGAATGTCACTTCGTAATTTACTTTTGAACTGGACCAGAAGCGTTTCTAGTGGCTCTCACGCAACCGTATTTTCTCTATATGGGTATAGGGATTGTTCACGTAGTCACTCCAATTGCGCGTTGAAGAATGCCACTTCGTAATTTACTTCTGAACTATACCAGAAGCGTTTCTAGCGGCTGTCGTGCACCCGTAGTTTCTCTATTGTGTCTAGGGATTGTTTATACAGTCAGTCCAATTTAGCGTCAAAGAATGCCACTTCGCAATTTACTTTTGAACTAGACCAGAAGCGTTTCCGGTGGCTCTCACACAACCGTAGTTTCACTATATGTGTCTAGGGATTGTTGATGCATCCAGTCCAATTTCGCGTTGAACAATTTCACTTCGTAATTTACTTTTGAACAATACCAGAAGCGTTTATAGTGGCTGTCACGCATGCGTAGTTTCTCTATTTTGTCTAGGGATTGTTTATACAGTCAGTCCAATTTAGTGTTGAAGAATGTCACTTCCTAATTTACTTTTCAACTAGACCAGAATGTTTCTAGTGGCTCTCACGCAACCATAGTTTCTGTATATGTGTCTATGGATTGTTTATGCAGTCAATCCAACTGCACTTTGAAAAAGGTCACTTCGTAATTTACTTTTCAACTAGACCAGAAGTGCTTCTAGTGGCTGTCACACACCCGTTGTTTCTCTATTGTCTAGGGATTGTTTATACAGTCAGTCCAATTTCGCATTGAAGAATGTGACTTCGTAATTTACTTTTGAACTAGACCAGAAGCGTTTCCAGTGGCTCTCACGCAACCATAGTTTCTCTATATGTGTCTAGGGATCGTTAACGCAGTCACTCCAATTGCGCGTTGAAGAATTCCACTTCGTAATTTAACTTTGAACTAAACCAGAAGCGTTTCTAGTGGCTCTCACGCAACCGTAGTGAATGTGTCTAGGGATTGTTCACGTAGTCACTCCAATTGCGCGTTGAAGAATTCCACTTCGTAATTTACTTTTCAACTAGACCAGAAGCGTTTCTAGTGGCTGTCGTGCACCCGTAGTTTCTCTTTTGTGTCTAGGGATTTTTTATACAGTCAGTCCATATTAGCGTTAAAGAATGTCACTTCGTAATTTACTTTTCAACTACACCAGAAGCATTTCCAGTGGCTCTCACGCAACCGTAGTTTCACTATATTGACATGTATACATGTTTATCTTTCAATAGTGGCCGCTTTCCACCGGCTAACAAATGTTAAATGTTATCGCTCGGCGCAGGACGCGCCTTCATCGGAATATTCTGTAACGTTATCGATGCCTTTATCCTTCGTCTGTGGTCACCGACGCTCATGTAAACTGATTGTATGAGTGACGCGAATTGTCTAGAACTTTCTGGAATACACGCGGGCACCTGGATTAATCTGGAACCTTCAATGACTCACGTATAAAGCCGATGCGTCTCGCCGCTGATCAGATTTTCGACGATCGCCGACTGTGTTCGCCGCTATCGTTGTGCTTTGAGTGTACCTTGTTTTGTGGGCACAGGTTCGCAAAATAAACAACCAGTTTCGTTGTACACAGTTTTACGACTGTTTTCTTGAGCGTCACTACTACGTGACAATATTGTCACGTAGTAGTGACGATGAAGCAAACAGTCGTAAAACTGTGAATGACGAAACTGATTCTTTATTGGGCGAACCTGTGCCCACAAAAGCAACTTACACTTGAAGCACAACGATAGCGGCGAACACAGTCGGCGATCGTCGAAATCTGATCAGCGGCGAAACGCGTCGGCTTTTATACCTGAGTCATCGAAGGTCGCAGATTAATCCCTGATTCCCGCGTGTCTTCCAGAAAGTTCTAGACAATTCGCGTCGCTCATACAATCAGATTACATGGGCATCGGTGACCACAGACGACGGATAGAAGCATTGATAACGTCCGAGAAGCTTCCAATGCAGGCGCGTCCTGCGCGGAGCGATAACGTTTAACATTTGTCAGTCGGTGTTGAAAGCGGCCACCGGTGAAAGATAAACATGTGTACGTGTCAATACCCTCCCCTTAAAAAGCATCGTCCCGATGCTACAAACAAACACGAAATCGAAAACAAAACCGTGCGTAATAAACAAAATAGCAAAAAAAAACAATAACAAAGTAACAAAGTACCTAAGTTTGTGAATGGGCGTAGAAAGGCTTAAGACGCACCACGTGGATGACTTCAGGTCGTGCCCGGCGCCGCTGTGATTGCGAAATGCCGTCTGGCACGACCTCATAGTCCAGTGCGCCAACACGTCGGGTGATCTTATATGGTCCGAAATAGCGACGTAACAGCGTCTCGCTAAGTCCTCGTCGGCGTATCGGAGTCCAGACCCATACACGGTCACCGGGCTGGTACTCGACGTAGCGTCGTCGAAGGTTGTAGTGTCGGCTGTCGGTCCTCTGCTGGTTCTTGATGCGCAGTCGGGCGAGCTGTCGACCTTCTTCGGCACGCTGCAAATAGGTGGCAACGTCGAGATTTTCTTCGTCGGTGACGTCCGGTAGCATGGCGTCAAGCGTCGTTGCCGGGTTCCTTCCGTAGACCAGGTTGAACGGCGCCATGTGCGTCGTTTCTTGCACGGCCGTGTTGTATGCGAAGGTCACGTACGGAAGGATGGCATCCCACGTCTTGTGTTCGACGTCGACGTACATTGCCAGCATGTCGGCGATGGTCTTATTTAGGCGCTCGGTGAGGCCATTCGTCTGCGGGTGGTAGGCGGTGGTCCGGCGATGGCTTGTGTGGCTGTATCGCAGGATGGCTTGAGTTAGTTCTGCCGTAAACGCAGTCCCTCTGTCGGTGATGAGGACTTCTGGGGCACCGTGACGCAGGAGGATGTTCTCAACGAAGAATCGGGCTACTTCGGCAGCACTGCCTTTGGGCAAGGCTTTTGTTTCGGCGTAGCGGGTGAGGTAGTCCGTAGCTACGACGATCCATTTATTCCCGGACGTCGACGTCGGAAAAGGCCCCAGTAAGTCCATCCCAATCTGCTGGAACGGTCGGCGAGGTGTCTCGATCGGCTGTAGAAGTCCGGCTGGCCTTGTCGGCGGTGTTTTGCGTCGCTGACAGTCTCGTCATGTCCTTACGTAATGGGCGACATCGGCAGAGAGGCGAGGCTAGTAGTATTTTTCTTGTATCCTCGCTAGAGTGCGTGAAAAACCGAGATGTCCAGCCGTGGGGTCGTCATGGAGAGCTTGCAGAACCTCTGGACGCAATGCTGAGGGTACCACGAGGAGGTAGTTGGCTCGGAGAGGCGAGAAGTTCTTCTTTAGGAGAATGTCGTTTTGCAAGAAAAACGACGCCAATCCTCGCCTGAACACCTTCGGCACAATGACGGTCTTGCCTTCCAGGTAGTCTACAAGGCTCCTTAGTTCCGGGTCGGCTCGTTGTTGTTCGGCGAATTCGTCGGCACTGAAGGGTCCCAAGAAAGTGTCGTCATCCTGGTCGTCTTGTGGCGGCGGTTCGACGGGGGCGCGAGACAAACAATCGGCGTCAGAGTGCTTTCGCCCGGACTTGTAAACGACGGTGATGTCGAATGCTTGAAGTCTCAGACTCCATCGTGCGAGGCGACCGGAAGGATCCTTCAAGTTAGCTAGCCAACACAAGGCGTGGTGGTCGCTCACAACTTTGAAGGTCCTGCCATAGAGGTAGGGGCGAAACTTTGATGTAGCCCAGATGATGGAGAGGCACTCCTTTTCTGTTGTGGAATAATTTGATTCCGCCTTCGATAGCGACCGGCTAGCGTAACTTACAACCCTTTCTAGTCCGTCAGTCCTCTGCACAAGCACGGCGCCGAGTCCTACGCTGCTTGCGTCGGTGTGGACTTCGGTATCGGCGTTTTCGTCGAAATGCGCAAGGATGGGCGGCGATTGTAGGCGTCGCTTCAGTTCTTCAAATGCTTCGATTTGCGGCGTCTCCCACTTGAACTCGACGTCGGCCTTCGTGAGGTACGTCAGTGGCTCGGCGATCCGTGAAAAATCCTTGACGAAGCGCCTGTAATAGGCGCACAGGCCAAGAAATCTACGAACTGCCTTCTTGTCGGCGGGCGGAGGAAAGTCAGTGATGGCCGCCGTTTTCTGTGGGTCAGGGCACACTCCAGACTTGTTGATGACATGGCCCAAAAACAAGAGCTCCTCGTATGCGAAGCGGCACTTTTCTGGCTTCAACGTGAGTCCGGAGGTCTTGATAGCTTGAAGAACTGTTTCAAGGCGCCGCAGGTGTTATTCGAAGCTTGAGGCAAACACAACGACGTCGTCCAAATACACGAGGCAAGTCTGCCACTTCAAGCCTGCCAGTATTGTATCCATGACGCGTTGGAAAGTCGCAGGTGCCGAGCAAAGACCAAACGGCATGACCTTGAACTCGAACAGTCCGTCTGGTGTTATAAAGGCAGTCTTCTCCCGGTCCCTCTCGTCGACTTCGATTTGCCAGTAGCCGGTTTTGAGGTCCATCGACGAAAAATACTTTGCGTTGTATAGTCGATCCAAGGCGTCGTCAATCCGTGGGAGGGGGTATACGTCCTTCTTCGTGATCTTGTTGAGGCGACGATAATCGACGCAGAAACGTAGGGTTCCATCCTTCTTCTTCACTAACACCACGGGGGACGCCCACGGACTCTTGGACGGCTGGATGATGTCGTCGCGTAGCATTTCGTCGACTTGTTGCCTTATGGCTTCACGTTCGCGCGCCGAAACTCGGTACGGGCTCTGACGGAGTGGGCGGACATTTTCGTCGGTGATGATGCGGTGCTTGGCGACAGGGGTTTGTCGAACTTTTGACGACGACGAGAAGCAGTCCTTGTATTGCAGGAGCAGAGCTTTTAGTTGTTCTTTCTTATGCCTGGGAAGGTTCTGATTGACGTCGAAAGTTGGCTCAGGTATTATAGTCGTCGTTGCAGGTGCACTGGAATCCGTGAAGGTGAAAGCACTGCTGGCTTGTACTATTTCGTCGATGTAGGCGACCGTGGTGCCTTTGTTAATGTGCTTGTATTCGGGGCTGAAGTTCGTGAGCATCACCCTTGCTTTCCCTGCACGTAGCTCAGCTATGCCTCTAGCGACGCAAATTTCACGGTCGAGCAATAAGTGATGATCGCCCTCGATGACGCCCTCCATGTCTGCAGGCACTTCGGTACCGACGGAAATCATTACGCTGGAGCGAGGCGGAACGGTGACTTGTTCTTCTAGCACATTCAAGGCATGGTAACTGATGTCTGTATCCGGTGGTATCGCGTTGTGCGTTGAAAGCGTTACCGACTTGGACCTTAAGTCGATGACTGCACCGTGTTGGTTTAGAAAGTCCATGCCTAGGATGACATCCCGGGAGCAGTGCTGCAGGATTACGAAACTCGCCGTGTAAGTGCGGTTGTTTACCCTGACTCGCGCTGTGCAGATTCCAGTCGGCGTTATTAGGTGGCCTCCCGCTGTCCGGATATCGGGTCCTTGCCAGGCTGTTTTCACCTTCTTCAACTTGGCGGCGAACGCGCCACTGAAGACGGAATAGTCGGCGCCAGTGTCGACGAGAGCGGTGACGTTATGGCCATCGATGAGCACGTCTAGATCGGTAGACCGGCGTCTGGCGTTGCGGTTAATTCGTGGCGTCGGATCACGGCTGCGTCGGCTTGCTCTGCTGCTGCTACGTCGCGTCGGTAGGTCTTCTTTCGGCGGCGAAGTGTTGTCGTTAGGGCTCTTGCCAGGTTGTGAGCTGATACCTCGTCGTGGTGATTCGCGAATCTTCTTCGTCGGCGGCGGAGGATCTTCGGTATTGCGTGGTACAGCGTCGTATTGCGTCGTACAGGTGCTTTTATGTCCTTGTACCGGACCCCCCCGTCCAGCCGTGAGCCAAGCCCACACCGTCTAGAAGACGTCGACGCCTACCCCGCACCTCCACCAGATGTCACGTAGTAGTGACGATGAAGCAAACAGTCGTAAAACTGTGAATGACGAAACTGATTCTTTATTGGGCGAACCTGTGCCCACAAAAGCAACTTACACTGGAAGCACAACGATAGCGGCGAACACAGTCGGCGATCGTCGAAATCTGATCAGCGGCGAAACGCGTCGGCTTTTATACC
Source organism: Dermacentor silvarum (assembly GCF_013339745.2). Classification (NCBI taxonomy): domain Eukaryota; kingdom Metazoa; phylum Arthropoda; class Arachnida; order Ixodida; family Ixodidae; genus Dermacentor; species Dermacentor silvarum. The sequence goes on from NC_051157.2 coordinate 221,406,958, forward strand.
TGAGTCATCGAAGGTTCCAGATTAATCCCTGATGCCCGCGTGTCTTCCAGAAAGTTATAGACAATTCGCGTCGCTCATACAATCAGATTACATGGGCATCGGTGACCACAGACGACGGATAGAAGCATCGATAACGTCCGAGAAGCTTCCAACGCAGGCGCGTCCTGCGCGGAGCGATAACGTTTAACATTTGTCAGCCGGTGTTGAAAGCGGCCACCGGTGAAAGATAAACATGTGTAAGTGTCAATACCCTCCCCTTAAAAAGCATCGTCCCGATGCTACAAACAAACACGAAATCGAAAACAAAACCGTGCGTAATAAACAAAATAGCAAAAAAAACAATAACAAAGTAACAAAGTACCTAAGTTTGTGAATGGGCGTAGAAAGGCTTAAGACGCACCACGTGGATGACTTCAGGTCGTGCCCGGCGCCGCTGTGATTGCGAAATGCCGTCTGGCACGACCTCATAGTCCAGTGCGCCAACACGTCGGGTGATCTTATATGGTCCGAAATAGCGACGTAACAGCGTCTCGCTAAGTCCTCGTCGGCGTATCGGAGTCCAGACCCATACACGGTCACCGGGCTGGTACTCGACGTAGCGTCGTCGAAGGTTGTAGTGTCGGCTGTCGGTCCTCTGCTGGTTCTTGATGCGCAGTCGGGCGAGCTGTCGACCTTCTTCGGCACGCTGCAAATAGGTGGCAACGTCGAGATTTTCTTCGTCGGTGACGTCCGGTAGCATGGCGTCAAGCGTCGTTGCCGGGTTCCTTCCGTAGACCAGGTTGAACGGCGCCATGTGCGTCGTTTCTTGCACGGCCGTGTTGTATGCGAAGGTCACGTACGGAAGGATGGCATCCCACGTCTTGTGTTCGACGTCGACGTACATTGCCAGCATGTCGGCGATGGTCTTATTTAGGCGCTCGGTGAGGCCATTCGTCTGCGGGTGGTAGGCGGTGGTCCGGCGATGGCTTGTGTGGCTGTATCGCAGGATGGCTTGAGTTAGTTCTGCCGTAAACGCAGTCCCTCTGTCGGTGATGAGGACTTCTGGGGCACCGTGACGCAGGAGGATGTTCTCAACGAAGAATCGGGCTACTTCGGCAGCACTGCCTTTGGGCAAGGCTTTTGTTTCGGCGTAGCGGGTGAGGTAGTCCGTAGCTACGACGATCCATTTATTCCCGGACGTCGACGTCGGAAAAGGCCCCAGTAAGTCCATCCCAATCTGCTGGAACGGTCGGCGAGGTGTCTCGATCGGCTGTAGAAGTCCGGCTGGCCTTGTCGGCGGTGTTTTGCGTCGCTGACAGTCTCGTCATGTCCTTACGTAATGGGCGACATCGGCAGAGAGGCGAGGCTAGTAGTATTTTTCTTGTATCCTCGCTAGAGTGCGTGAAAAACCGAGATGTCCAGCCGTGGGGTCGTCATGGAGAGCTTGCAGAACCTCTGGACGCAATGCTGAGGGTACCACGAGGAGGTAGTTGGCTCGGAGAGGCGAGAAGTTCTTCTTTAGGAGAATGTCGTTTTGCAAGAAAAACGACGCCAATCCTCGCCTGAACACCTTCGGCACAGTGACGGTCTTGCCTTCCAGGTAGTCTACAAGGCTCCTTAGTTCCGGGTCGGCTCGTTGTTGTTCGGCGAATTCGTCGGCACTGAAGGGTCCCAAGAAAGTGTCGTCATCCTGGTCGTCTTGTGGCGGCGGTTCGACGGGGGCGCGAGACAAGCAATCGGCGTCAGAGTGCTTTCGCCCGGACTTGTAAACGACGGTGATGTCGAATGCCTGAAGTCTCAGACTCCATCGTGCGAGGCGACCGGAAGGATCCTTCAAGTTAGCTAGCCAACACAAGGCGTGGTGGTCGCTCACAACTTTGAAGGGCCTGCCATAGAGGTAGGGGCGAAACTTTGATGTAGCCCAGATGATGGAGAGGCACTCCTTTTCTGTTGTGGAATAATTTGATTCCGCCTTCGATAGCGACCGGCTAGCGTAACTTACAACCCTTTCTAGTCCGTCAGTCCTCTGCACAAGCACGGCGCCGAGTCCTACGCTGCTTGCGTCGGTGTGGACTTCGGTATCGGCGTTTTCGTCGAAATGCGCAAGGATGGGCGGCGATTGTAGGCGTCGCTTCAGTTCTTCAAATGCTTCGATTTGCGGCAGTCTCCCACTTGAACTCGACGTCGGCCTTCGTGAGGTACGTCAGTGGCTCGGCGATCCGTGAAAAATCCTTGACGAAGCGCCTGTAATAGGCGCACAGTCCAAGAAATCTACGAACTGCCTTCTTGTCGGCGGGCAGAGGAAAGTCAGGAGATGGCCGCCGTTTTCTGTGGGTCAGGGCACACTCCAGACTTGTTGATGACGTGGCCTAAAAACAAGAGCTCCTCATATGCGAAGCGGCACTTTTCTGGCTTCAACGTGAGTCCGGAGGTCTTGATAGCTTGAAGAACTGTTTCAAGGCGCCGCAGGTGTTATTCGAAGCTTGAGGCAAACACAACGACGTCGTCCAAATAGACGAGGCAAGTCTGCCACTTCAAGCCTGCCAGTACTGTATCCATGACGCGTTGGAAAGTCGCAGGTGCCGAGCAAAGACCAAACGGCATGACCTTGAACTCGAACAGTCCGTCTGGTGTTATAAAGGCAGTCTTCTCCCGGTCCCTCTCGTCGACTTCGATTTGCCAGTAGCCGGTTTTGAGGTCCATCGACGAAAAATACTTTGCGTTGTATAGTCGATCCAAGGCGTCGTCAATCCGTGGAAGGGGGTATACGTCCTTCTTCGTGATCCTTGTTGAGGCGACGATAATCGACGCAGAAACGTAGGGTTCCATCCTTCTTCTTCACTAACACCACGGGGGACGCCCACGGACTCTTGGACGGCTGGATGATGTCGTCGCGTAGCATTTCGTCGACTTGTTGCCTTATGGCCTCGCGTTCGCGTGCCGAAACTCGGTACGGGCTCTGACGCAGTGGGCGGACATTTTCGTCGGTTATGATTCGGTGCTTGGCGACAGGGGTTTGTCGAACTTTTGACGACGACGAGAAGCATCCTTGTATTGCAGGAGCAGAGCTTTTAGTTGTTCTTTCTTATGCCTTGGAAGGTTCTGATTAACGTTGAAAGTTGCTTCAGGTATTATAGTCGTCGTTGCGGGTGCACTGGAATCCGTGAAGGCGAAAGCACTGCTGGCTTGTACTATTTCGTCGATGTAGGCAACCGTGGTGCCTTTGTTAATGTGCTTGTATTCGGGGCTGAAGTTCGTGAGCATCACCGTTGCTTTCCCTGCACGTAGCTCAGCTATCCCTCTAGCGACGCAAATTTCACGGTACAGCAGTAAGTGATGATCGCCCTCGATGACGCCCTCCATGTCTGCAGGCACTTCCGTACCGACGGAAATCATTACGCTGGAGTGAGGCGGAACGGTGACTTGTTCTTCAAGCACATTCAAGGCATGGTGACTGATGCATGTATCCGGCGGTATCGCTTTGTGTGTTGAAAGCGTTATCGACTTGGACCTTAAGTCGATGACTGCACCATGTTGGTGTAGAAAGTCCATGCCTAGGATGACGTCCCTGGAGCAGTGCTGCAGGATTACGAAGCTCGCCGGGTAAGTGCGGTTGTTTACCGTGACTCGCGCTGTGCAGATTCCAGCCGGCGTTATTAGGTGACCTCCCGCTGTCCGTATATCGGGTCCTTGCCAGGCCGTCTGCACCTTCTTTAACTTGGCGGCGAACGCGCCACTGAAAACTGAATAGTCGGCGCCAGTGTCGACGAGAGCGGTGACGTTATGACCATCGATGAGCACGTCAAGATCGGTAGACCGGCGTCTGGCGTTGCGGTTAATTCGTGGCGTCGGATCACGGCTGCGTCGGCTTGCTCTGCTGCTGCTACGTCGCGTCGGAAGGTCTTCGTTCGGCGGCGATGTGCTGTCAAGGCTGTTGCTAGGCGGCGTGCTGATATCTCGTCGTGATGATTCGCGAATCGTCGTCGTCGGCGGCGGCGGAGGATCTTCGGCATTGCGTCGTACAGCAACCGCACCTCCATCGGTTGCTGCTTTTAGTTTCCCGGGTATGGGCTGGGAGATCGGCCCCGGGTTGGGCCGGCATACAGGCGGCGATGCGGCGAGATGTAGCGGCCTGGTGACGGCGAGCGTGAGGGCCGTCGTGGTTGCCACTGGGCTCCGGCAAGGTAGTCGGCGATGTCACGTGGTCGCTCGCCAAGCTGTGGACGTGGCGCGTTGACGGCGAACCCTCGTAGGCCCATCTCGCGGTATGGGCATCGGCGGTAGACATGGCCGGCTTCCCCGCAGTGATAGCAGAGCGGGCGCTGGTCGGGGGCGCGCCAAATGTCCGTCTTCCGCTGGGAGCTGTGATGGGCGACGGGCGGGCGTGCTGGCGGCGGCGGCGGTGGACGACGGAACTGCGGCGTTACGGGGCCCTGGCGCGAGCGCGGAGGGGGGCCTTGACGACGGGCGACGGCGGCGTAGGTCATCGCTTGCGGCTGTGGTTGAGGCGATACCGGAACTTCTGGCACTTCTAGTGATCGCTGAACCTCTTCTTTAACTATGTCAGCGATTGAAGTCACCTGAGGATGCGATCTTGGGAATAATTTCTGTAGTTCTTCCCGTACAACCGCTCTGATCCTCTCGTGCAGGTCGTCGGCGCCTAGAGCTTGAGCTTCGGCGTAGTTTGTCAGTGCACGGCGGTTGTATTGCCTGGCTCGCATTTCAAGGGTCTTCTCGATGGTTGTGGCCTCCGAAACAAATTCTGCCACAGTCTTGGGCGGGTTGCGCATCAATCCAGTGAATAGATGCTCTTTGACGCCCCGCATCAAGAACCGAACTTTCTTTTCCTCTGACATATCGGGGTCGGCGTGGCGGAAGAGGCGAGTCATCTCCTCCGTGAAGATTGCGATGTTCTCGTTCGGCAATTGCACTCTGGTTTCTAATAAAACTTCGGCCCTTTCTTTTCGCACGACATTCGTGAAAGTCCTCATGAAGTTCTCACGAAATAGGTCCCACGTCACCAGGGTGGTCTCTCTGTTCTCAAACCAGGTCCGAGCAGCATCATCTAATGAAAAATACACATGGCGCAGCTTGTCGTCGTCGCTCCATTTGTTGAACGTCGCGGTCCTCTCGTATGTCTCCAGCCAGGTTTCAGGGTCTTCAGCCGATGATCCACGAAATGTCGGTGGCTCCCGAGGTTGCTGCAGCAGGATGGGGGACGCTGGTGCTGCCATTTTGGTCGTTGACTTGGCCTTGATTGCAGTGGTCTTTTCGGGAAGAAGTCCGAACTCCGGCACAAGTCCTTGCTGCCTACGGCTAGCTCGCTGGTCCTTGGCGACGTTGGTCTCGTTCTCCGGTTTCGGGCTTGGGTCGCGGCTTTGCGGGGGCGTTCGGTGCATGAACGAACTAGCACCTCCACCAGATGTCACGTAGTAGTGACGGTAGAGAAAACAGTCACAAAACTGTGTATGACGAAACTGGTTGTTTATTGGGCGAACCTGTGCCCACAAAAGCAAGCTACACTCAAAGCACAACGATAGCGGCGAACACAGTCGGCGATCGTCGAAAATCTGATCAGCGGCGAAACGCGTCGGCTTTTATACCTGAGTCATCGAAGGTTCTAGATTAATTCCTGATGCCCGCGTGTCTTCCAGAAAGTTCTAGACAATTCGCGTCAGTCATGCAATCAGATAACAGAAGCGTCGGTGAAAACAGGCAATGGAAAGAATCATCGATAACGTTCTAGAAACTTCCGATACAGGCGCGTCCTGCGCCGAGCGACAACGTTTAACATTTGTTAGCCGGTGGAAAGTGGCCACCGGTGAAAGACAAACATGTATACGTGTCAGTATAAACAATCCCTATAGCCATATAGAGAAAATACGGTTGCGTGAGAGCCCCTGGAAACGCTTCTGGTCTAGTTCAAAAGTAAATTACGAAGGGACATTCTTCAACACTAAATTGGACTGACTGTATAAACAATCCCTAGACACAATAGAGAAATTACGGGTGCATGACAGCCACTAGAAACCCTTCTGGTATTGTTCAAACGTAAATTACGAAGTGAAATTGTTCAACGGGCAATTGGACTATATGCATAAACAATCCCTAGACACATATAGAGAAAGTACTGGTGCGTGAGAGCCACTAGAAGCGCTTGTGGTCTAGTTCAAAAGTAAATTACGAAATGACATTTTCAACGTGCAGTTGGATTGACTGCATAAACAATCCCTTGACACATATAGAGAAACTATGGTTGCGTGAGAGCCACTAGAAACATTCTGGTCTAAATAAAAAGTAAATTACGAAGTGACATTCTTCAACGCTAAATTGGACCGTCTGTATAAACAATCCCTAGACACAATAGAGAAACTACAGGTTCGTGAGAGCCTCTAGAAGCACTTCTGGTCTCGTTCAACAGTAAATTACGAAGTGGCATTCTTCAACGCGCAATTGAACAGACTGCATAAACAATGCTTAGATACATATAGAAAAACTACAGTTTGCGTGAGAGCCACTAGAAACGCTTCTGGTCTAGTTCAAAAGTAAATTACGAAGTAGAATTGTTCAACGCGCAATTGGAGTGACTACGTGAACCATCCCTAGACACAATAGAGTAACTACGGGTGCACGACAGCCACGAGAAACACTTCTGGTATAGTTCAAAAGTAAATTACGGGGTGGCGTTCTTCAACGCGCAATTGGAATGACTACGTGAACAATCACTATACCCATATAGAGAAAATACGGTTGCGTGAGAGCCACTAGAAACGCTTCTGGTCTAGTTCAAAAGTTAATTACGAAGTGAAATTCTTCAACGGGCAAATGGAATGACTGCATGAACAATCCCTAGACACATAAACTACGGTTGCGTGAGAGCCACTAGAAACGCTTCTGGTCTAGTTCAAATTTAAATTACGAAGTGGAATTCTTTCACGCGCAATTGGAGTGACTGCGTGAACCATCTCTACACATATATAGAGAAACAACGTTTGCGTGAGAGCCACTGGAACTCTTGTGGTCTAGTTCAAAAGTAAATTGCGAAGTGGCATTCTTCAACGCGCAATTGGAGTGACTAAGTGAACAATCCCTATACCCATATAGAGAAAATACGGTTGCGTGAGAGCCACAAGAAACGATTCTGGTCTAGTTCAAAAGTAAATTACGAAGTGAAATTCTTCAACGGGCAAATGGAATGACTGCATGAAGAATCCCTAGACAGATAAACTACGGTTGCGTGAGAGCCACTAGAAACGCTTCTGGTCCAGTTCAAAGTTAAATTACGAAGCGACATTCTTCAAAGCGAAATTGGACTGGATGCATCAACAATCCCTAGACACATATAAAGAAACTACGGTTGCGTGAGAGCCACTGGAAACGCATCTGGTATTGTTCAAAAGTAAATTACGAAGTGACATTTTTCAAAGTGCAGTTGGATTGACTGCATAAATAATCCATAGACACAATAGAGAAACTACGGGTGCACGACAGCCACTAGAAACACTTCTGGTATAGTTCAAAAGTAAATTACGAAGTGACATTCTTCCACGCTAAATTGGACTGTCTGTATAAACAATCCCTAGACACAAAAGAGAAACTACGGGTGCGTGAGAGCCACTAGAAGCGTTTCTGGCCTAGTTCAAAAGTAAATTACGAAGTGAATATCTTCAACGCGCAATTGGACTGGATGCATAAAGAATCCCTAGACACAATAGAGAAACTACGGGTGCGTGACAGCCACTATAAGTGCTTCTGGTATTGTTCAAAAGTAAATTACGAAGTGACATTTTTCAACGTGCAGTGGGATTGACTGCATAAACAATCCATAGACACATATAGAGAAACTATGGTTGCGTGAGAGCCACTAGAAACATTCTGGTATAGTTGAAAAGTAAATGACGAAGTGACATTCTTCAACGCGAAATTGGACTGGATGCATCAACAATCCCTAGACACATATAGAGAAACTACGGTTGCGTGAGAGCCACTGGAAATGCTTCTGGTCTAGTTCAAAACTAAATTACGAAGTGACATTCTTTAACGCTGAATTGGACTGACTGTATAAACAATCCCTAGACACAATAGAGAAACTACGGGTGCACGACAGCCACTAGAAACACTTCTGGTATAGTTCAAAAGTAAATTACGAAGTGGCATTCTTCAACGCGCAATTGGACGGGATGCTTAAACAATCCCTAGACACATAGAGAAACTACTGTTGCGTGAGAGCCACTAGAAACGCTTCTGGTCTAGTTCAAAAGTAAATTACGAAGCGACATTCTTCAAAGCGATATTGGACTGGATGCATCAACAATCCCTAGACACATATAGAGAAACTACGGTTGCGTGAGAGCCACTGGAAACGCATCTGGTATTGTTCAAAAGTAAATTACGAAGTGACATTTTTCAACGTGCAGTTGGATTGACTACGTGAACAATCCCTATAACCATATAGAGAAAATACGGTTGCGTGAGAGCCACTAGAAACGCTTCTGGTCTAGTTCAAAATTAAATTACGAATTGAAATTGTTCAACGCGCAATTGGACTGGATGCATAAGATATCTCTAGACACATATGGAGAAAGTACTGGTGCGTGAGAGCCACTAGAAGTGCTTCTGGTCTAGTTCAAAAGTAAATTACGAAATGACATTTTCAACGTGCAGTTGGATTGACTGCATAAACAATCCATAGACACATATTGAGAAACTACGGTTGCGTGAGAGGCACTAGAAACATTCTGGTCTAGTTGAAAAGTAAATTACGAAGTGACATTCTTCAACGCTAAATTGGACTGACTGTATAAACAATCCCTAGACAGAATAGAGAAACTACGGGTGCGTGACAGCCACTAGAAACGCTTGTGGTATTGTTCAAAAGTAAATTACAAAGTGAAATTGTTCAACGCGCAATTGGACGGGATGAATAAACAATCCCTAGACACATATAGAGAAACTACTGTTGCGTGAGAGCCACTAGAAACGCTTCTGGTCTAGTTCAAAGTAAATTACGAAGCGACATTCTTCAAAGCGAAATTGGACTGGATGCATCAACAATCCCTAGACACATATAGAGAAACTACGGTTGCATGAGAGCCACTGGAAACGCATCTGGTATTGTTCAAAAGTAAATTACGAAGTGACATTTTTCAACGTGCAGTTGGATTGACTGCATAAACAATCCATAGACACAATAGAGAAACTACGGGTGCACGACAGCCACTAGAAACACTTCTGGTATAGTTCAAAAGTAAATTACGAAGTGACATTCTTCCACGCTAAATTGGACTGACTGTATAAACAATCCCTAGACACAATAGAGAAACTACGGGTGCGTGACAGCCACTAGAAACGCTTGTGGTATTGTTCAAAAGTAAATTACAAAGTGAAATTGTTCAACGCGCAATTGGACGGGATGCATAAACAATCCCTAGACACATATAGAGAAACTACGGTTGCGTGAGAGCCACTGGAAACGCTTCTGGTCTAGTTCAAAACTTAATTACGAAGTGACGTTCTTTAACGCTAAATTGGACTGACTGTAGAAACAATCCCTACACACAATAGAGAAACTACGGGTGCACGACAGCCACGAGAAACATTTCTGGTATAGTTCAAAAGTAAATTACGGGGTGGCATTCTTCAACGCGCAATCGGAATGACTACGTGAACAATCCCTAAACCCATATAGAGAAAATACGGTTGCGAGAGAGCCACTAGAAACGTTTCTGGTCTAGTTCAAATTTAAATTACGAAGTGGAATTCTTCAACGCGCAATTTGAGTGACTGCGTGAACCATCCCTACACACATATAGAGAAACTACGGTTGCGTGAGAGCCACTGGAACGCTTGTGGTCTAGATCAAAAGTAAATTACGAAGTGGCATTCTTCAACGCGCAATTGGAGTGACTAAGTGAACAATCCCGATACCCATACAGAGAAAATACGGTTGCGTGAGAGCCACAAGAAACGATTCTGGTCTAGTTCAAAAGTAAAGTACGAAGTGACATTCTTTAACGCTAAATTGGACTGACTGTATAAACGATCCCTAGACACATATAGAGAAACTACGGTTGCGTGAAAGCCACTAGAAACGCTTCTTGTCTAGTTCAAAAGTAAATTACGAAGTCACATTCTTCAACGCGAAATCGGACTGACTGTATAAACAATCCCTATAGCCATATAGAGAAAATACGGTTGCGTGAGAGCCACAAGAAACGATTCTGGTCTAGTTCAAAAGTAAATTACGAAGTGACTTTCTTTAACGCTAAATTGGACTGACTGCATAAACAATCCATAGACACATATAGTGAAACTACGGTTGCGTGAGAGCCCCTGGAAACGCTTCTGGTCTAGTTCAAAAGTAAATTACGAAGGGACATTCTTCAACACTAAATTGGACTGACTGTATAAACAATCCCTAGACACAATAGAGAAATTACGGGTGCATGACAGCCACTAGAAACCCTTCTGGTATTGTTCAAACGTAAATTACGAAGTGAAATTGTTCAACGGGCAGTTGGACTTCATGCATAAACAATCCCTAGACACATATAGAGAAAGTACTGGTGCGTGAGAGCCACTAGAAGCGCTTGTGGTCTAGTTCAAAAGTAAATTACGAAATGACATTTTCAACGTGCAGTTGGATTGACTGCATAAACAATCCATAGACACATATAGAGAAACTATGGTTGCGTGAGAGCCACTAGAAACATTCTGGTCTAAATAAAAAGTAAATTACGAAGTGACATTCTTCAACGCTAAATTGGACCGTCTGTATAAACAATCCCTAGACACAATAGAGAAACTACAGGTTCGTGAGAGCCTCTAGAAGCACTTCTGGTCTCGTTCAACAGTAAATTACGAAGTGGCATTCTTCAACGCGCAATTGAACGGACTGCATAAACAATGCCTAGATACATATAGAAAAACTACAGTTTGCGTGAGAGCCACTAGAAACGCTTCTGGTCTAGTTCAAAAGTAAATTACGAAGTAGAATTGTTCAACGCGCAATTGGAGTGACTGCGTGAACCATCTCTACACACATATAGAGAAACAACGTTTGCGTGAGAGCCACTGGAACTCTTGTGGTCTAGTTCAAAAGTAAATTGCGAAGTGGCATTCTTCAACGCGCAATTGGAATGACTACGTGAACAATCACTATACCCATATAGAGAAAATACGGTTGCGTGAGAGCCACAAGAAACGATTCTGGTCTAGTTCAAAAGTAAATTACGAAGTGAAATTCTTCAACGGGCAAATGGAATGACTGCATGAAGAATCCCTAGACAGATAAACTACGGTTGCGGGAGAGCCACTAGAAACGCTTCTGGTCCAGTTCAAAGTTAAATTACGAAGCGACATTCTTCAAAGCGAAATTGGACTGGATGCATCAACAATCCCTAGACACATATAAAGAAACTACGGTTGCGTGAGAGCCACTGGAAACGCATCTGGTATTGTTCAAAAGTAAATTACGAAGTGACATTTTTCAAAGTGCAGTTGGATTGACTGCATAAATAATCCATAGACACAATAGAGAAACTACGGGTGCACGACAGCCACTAGAAACACTTCTGGTATAGTTCAAAAGTAAATTACGAAGTGACATTCTTCCACGCTAAATTGGACTGTCTGTATAAACAATCCCTAGACACAAAAGAGAAACTACGGGTGCGTGAGAGCCACTAGAAGCGTTTCTGGCCTAGTTCAAAAGTAAATTACGAAGCGAATATCTTCAACGCGCAATTGGACTGGATGCATAAAGAATCCCTAGACACAATAGAGAAACTACGGGTGCGTGACAGCCACTATAAGTGCTTCTGGTATTGTTCAAAAGTAAATTACGAAGTGACATTTTTCAACGTGCAGTTGGATTGACTGCATAAACAATCCATAGACACATATAGAGAAACTATGGTTGCGTGAGAGCCACTAGAAACATTCTGGTATAGTTGAAAAGTAAATTACGAAGTGACATTCTTCAACGCGAAATTGGACTGGATGCATCAACAATCCCTAGACACATATAGAGAAACTACGGTTGCGTGAGAGCCACTGGAAATGCTTCTGGTCTAGTTCAAAACTAAATTACGAAGTGACATTCTTTAACGCTGAATTGGACTGACTGTATAAACAATCCCTAGACACAATAGAGAAACTACGGGTGCACGACAGCCACTAGAAACACTTCTGGTATAGTTCAAAAGTAAATTACGAAGTGGCATTCTTCAACGCGCAATTGGACGGGATGCATAAACAATCCCTAGACACATATAGAGAAACTACTGTTGCGTGAGAGCCACTAGAAACGCTTCTGGTCTAGTTCAAAAGTAAATTACGAAGCGACATTCTTCAAAGCGAAATTGGACTGCATGCATCAACAATCCCTAGACACATATAGAGAAACTACGGTTGCGTGAGAGCCACTGGAAACGCATCTGGTATTGTTCAAAAGTAAATTACGAAGTGACATTTTTCAACGTGCAGTTGGATTGACTACGTGAACAATCCCTATAACCATATAGAGAAAATACGGTTGCGTGAGAGCCACTAGAAACGCTTCTGGTCTAGTTCAAAATTAAATTACGAATTGAAATTGTTCAACGCGCAATTGGACTGGATGCATAAGATATCCCTAGACACATATAGAGAAAGTACTGGTGCGTGAGAGCCACTAGAAGCGCTTCTGGTCTAGTTCAAAAGTAAATTACGAAATGACATTTTCAACGTGCAGTTGGATTGACTGCATAAACAATCCATAGACACATATTGAGAAACTACGGTTGCGTGAGAGCCACTAGAAACATTCTGGTCTAGTTGAAAAGTAAATTACGAAGTGACATTCTTCAACGCTAAATTGGACTGACTGTATAAACAATCCCTAGACACAATAGAGAAACTACGGGTGCGTGACAGCCACTAGAAACGCTTGTGGTATTGTTCAAAAGTAAATTACAAAGTGAAATTGTTCAACGCGCAATTGGACGGGATGCATAAACAATCCCTAGACACATATAGAGAAACTACTGTTGCGTGAGAGCCACTAGAAACGCTTCTGGTCTAGTTCAAAAGTAAATTACGAAGCGACATTCTTCAAAGCGAAATTGGACTGGATGCATCAACAATCCCTAGACACATATGGAGAAACTACGGTTGCGTGAGAGCCACTGGAAACGCATCTGGTATTGTTCAAAAGTAAATTACGAAGTGACATTTTTCAACGTGCAGTTGGATTGGCTGCATAAACAATCCATAGACACAATAGAGAAACTACGGGTGCACGACAGCCACTAGAAACACTTCTGGTATAGTTCAAAAGTAAATTACGAAGTGACATTCTTCCACGCTAAAATGGACTGTCTGTATAAACAATCCCTAGACACAAAAGAGAAACTACGGGTGCGTGAGAGCCACTAGAAGCGCTTCTTGCCTAGTTCAAAAGTAAATTACGAAGTAATATCTTCAACGCGCAATTGGAATGACTACGTGAACAATCCCTATAACCATATAGAGAAAATACGGTTGCGTGAGAGCCACTAGAAACGCTTCAGGTCTAGTTCAAAATTAAATTACGAATTGAAATTGTTCAACGCGCAATTGGACTGGATGCATAAGATATCCCTAGACACATATAGAGAAAGTACTGGTGCGTGATAGCCACTAGAAGCGCTTCTGGTCTAGTTCAAAAGTAAATTACGAAATGACATTTTCAACGTGCAGTTGGATTGACTGCATAAACAATCCATAGACACAATAGAGAAACTACGGGTGCGTGACAGCCACTAGAAACGCTTGTGGTATTGTTCAAAAGTAAATTACAAAGTGAAATTGTTCAACGCGCAATTGGACGGGATGCATAAACAATCCCTAGACACATATAGAGAAACTACGGTTGCGTGAGAGCCACTGGAAACGCTTCTGGTCTTGTTCAAAACTTAATTACGAAGTGACGTTTTTTAACGCTAAATTGGACTGACTGTAGAAACAATCCCTACACACAATAGAGAAACTACGGGTGCACGATAGCCACGAGAAACATTTCTGGTATAGTTCAAAAGTAAATTACGGGGTGGCATTCTTCAACGCGCAATCGGAATGACTACGTGAACAATCCCTAAACCCATATAGAGAAAATACGGTTGCGAGAGAGCCACTAGAAACGTTTCTGGTCTAGTTCAAATTTAAATTACGAAGTGGAATTCTTCAACGCGCAATTTGAGTGACTGCGTGAACCATCCCTACACACATATAGAGAAACTACGGTTGCGTGAGAGCCACTGGAACGCTTGTGGTCTAGATCAAAAGTAAATTACGAAGTGGCATTCTTCAACGCGCAATTGGAGTGACTAAGTGAACAATCCCGATACCCATATAGAGAAAATACGGTTGCGTGAGAGCCACAAGAAACGATTCTGGTCTAGTTCAAAAGTAAATTACGAAGTGACATTCTTTAACGCTAAATTGGACTGACTGTATAAACGATCCCTAGACACATATAGAGAAACTACGGTTGCGTGAAAGCCACTAGAAACGCTTCTTGTCTAGTTCAAAAGTAAATTACGAAGTCACATTCTTCAACGCGAAATCGGACTGACTGTATAAACAATCCCTATAGCCATATAGAGAAAATACGGTTGCGTGAGAGCCACAAGAAACGATTCTGGTCTAGTTCAAAAGTAAATTACGAAGTGACTTTCTTTAACGCTAAATTGGACTGACTGTATAAACAATCCCTAGACACATATAGTGAAACTACGGTTGCGTGAGAGCCCCTGGAAACGCTTCTGGTCTAGTTGAAAAGGAAATTACGAAGTGACATTCTTGAACGCTAAATTGGACTGACTGCATAAACAATCCATAGACACAATAGAGAAACTACGGGTGCGTGACAGCCACTAGAAACGCTTGTGGTATTGTTCAAAAGTAAATTACAAAGTGAAATTGTTCAACGCGCAATTGGACGGGATGCATAAACAATCCCTAGACACATATAGAGAAACTACGGTTGCGTGAGAGCCACTGGAAACGCTTCTGGTCTTGTTCAAAACTTAATTACGAAGTGACGTTTTTTAACGCTAAATTGGACTGACTGTAGAAACAATCCCTACACACAACAGAGAAACTACGGGTGCACGACAGCCACGAGAAACATTTCTGGTATAGTTCAAAAGTAAATTATGGGGTGGCATTCTTCAACGCGCAATCGGAATGACTACGTGAACAATCCCTATACCCATATAGAGAAAATACGGTTGCGAGAGAGCCACTAGAAACGTTTCTGGTCTAGTTCAAATTTAAATTACGAAGTGGAATTCTTCAACGCGCAATTTGAGTGACTGCGTGAACCATCCCTACACACATATAGAGAAACTACGGTTGCGTGAGAGCCACTGGAACGCTTCTTGTCTAGTTCAAAAGTAAATTACGAAGTCACATTCTTCAACGCGAAATCGGACTGACTGTATAAACAATCCCTATAGCCATATAGAGAAAATACGGTTGCGTGAGAGCCACAAGAAACCTTCTGGTCTAGTTGAAAGTAAATTACGAAGTGACATTCTTCAACGCTAAATTTGACTGTCTGTATAAACCAATCCCTAGACACACTAGAGAAACTACGGGTGTGTGAGAGCCACTAGAAGCGCTTCTGGCCTAGTTCAAAAGTAAATTACGAAGTGAATCTCTTCAACGCGCAATTGGACTCGATGCACAAACAATCCCTAGACACATATAGAAAACTACGGGTGCGTGAGAGCCACTAGAAGCGCTTCTGGTCTAGTTCAAAAGTAAATTACGATGTGACATTCTTCAACGCACAATTGGACTGGATGCATAACCAATCCCTAGACACATATAGAGAAACTAGAAGTGCCTGAGAGCCACTAGAAACGCTTCTGGTCTAGTTCAAAAGTAAATACGAAGTGAATCTTCAACGCGCAATTGGACTGGATTCATAACAATCCCTAGTCACATATAGAGAACTACTATTGCGTGAGAGCCACTAGAAGCGCTTCTGGTCTAGTTCAAAAGTAAATTACGAAGTGACATTCTTCAACGCTAAATTGGACCGTCTGCATAAGCAATCCCTAGACACAATAGAGAAACTACAGGTGCGTGAGAGCCACTAGAAGCGCTTCTGGCCTAGTTCAAAAGTAAATTACGAAGTGAATGTCTTCAACGCGCAATTGGACTGGATGCATAAACAATCCCTAGGCACATATAGAGAAACAACGGGTGTGTGACAGCCTCTAGAAGCACTTCTGGTCTCGTTCAAAAGTAAATTACGAAGTGGCATTCTTCAACGCGCAATTGGAGTGACTGCATAAACAATCCCTAGACACATATAGAGAAACTATGGTTGCGTGAAAGCCACTAGAAACGCTTCTGGTCTAGTTCAAAAGTAAATTACGAAGTGACATTCTTCAACGCGAAATCGGACTGGATGCATCAACAATCCCTAGACACATATAGTGAAACTACGGTTGCGTGAGAGCCACTGGAAACGCTTCTGGTCTAGTTCAAAAGTAAATTACGAAGTGACATTCTTTAACGCTAAATTGGACTTACTGTATAAACAATCCCTAGACACATATACAGAAACTACGGTCGCGTGAAAGCCACTAGAAACGCTTCTGGTCTAGTTCAAAAGTAAATTACGAAGTGATTATCTTCAACGCGCAATTGGACTGGATGCATAAACAATCCCTAGAAACATATAGAGAAACAACGGGTGTGTGACAGCCTCTAGAAGAACTTCTGGTCTCGTTCAAAAGTAAATTACGAAGTGGCATTCTTCAACGCGCAATTGGAGTGACTGCATAAACAATCCCTAGACACATATAGAGAAACTACGGTTGCGTGAAAGCCACTAGAAACGCTTCTGGTCTAGTTCAAAAGTAAATTACGAAGTGGCATTCTTCAACGCGCAATTTGAGTGACTGCATAAACAATCCCTAGACACATATAGAGAAACTACGGTTGCGTGAAAGCCACTAGAAACGCTTCTGGTCTAGTTCAAAAGTAAATTACGTAGTGACATTCTTCAACGCGAAATTGGACTGGATGCATCAACAATCCCTAGACACATCCCATACAAAAATACTTCCTTACTTTCTTTAGAACTCTTATCAACTTTCTATCAACTTTAGTAACACTCTATGTACTTTTACTTTCTATTAACACATGTTACAAGAAAGTTGGTAGGATCTGTCTTTACTTCGGTTTGAAGAAAGTTTGTTTAAAGAATGTTTAAAGAAAATTGTTAGGCTCTGTTTTAACTTTCGTTTGTAGCAAGTTTGTTCAAAGAAAGTTTACAACAAGTTGGTAGGCTCTGTTTTCACTTCGCTTTAAAGAAAGTTTCTTTAGAGAAAGTTTTAAAAAAGTTGGTAGGCTGCGTTTTAACTTTTGTTTGTACAAAGTTTGTTCAAAGAAAGTTTTAAAAAAGTTAGTAGGCTCTGTTTTTATTTTCGTTTGAAGAAAGCTTGTTTAAAGCAACATTAAAGAAAGTTGATAGGCTCCGTTCTTGTTTTCACTTGAAGCAAGTTCGTTTGAAGAAAGTTTAAAGGAAGTTTAAGGAAAGTTGGTAGGCTCTGTCATTACTTTTGTGTAAAGAAAATTATAACAACTGTATTTATTTCATTCATTTGCTCATTTAACACCGCAATAAAGAAGCATAACATGCAATATCGGTAATACAATAATTAGTACGAATAAACTAAGTGTCATACTGACAATTGCTTCCTGCAGTTTAAGAGAAAGCGAGGAGACAGAATAATTTTTGTTAATATGCGCGCATATATAATTAGCAGAAGCTAAGGTAAAATATTGTTACGGGGAGGCAAAAACAACAGGAAAACGTATTTACAGTATATTTACAAGGCGATCAAGCGTCAACCATATGGCGGAGAGCGCGCGCCCGATCATCAGCGTCTTCTTCATCGATGTTGGCGTGAATCATATCGTGACATGACCCCCGGCTGCTCAAGCACCGTCACGGTGCTTGCAATGATCCAGGCGAGTGATAAGGTTTCAGGCGGCATACGTGAACAACGTCAGTAGGTGATGAAACGGTTGGCGAGGAAGACTCGAGCGGGCCAATCTCATACGTGACGTCTGTTACACGACGTTATACACGGTAGGGTCTGGAGTACCGCGAAAGCAATTTTTCTGAGAGTCCAACACGCCGAGTCGGAGTCCACAGAAGCACAAGGGCACCCGGAGTATAGATAGCGTCGCGATGACGGGAGTCGTAGCGGTGCTTCTGGTGGCCTTGCGATGTAGTAAGGCGACGGCGAGCAATTTGACGTGCCTCATCAGCTCGAGAAATGGCATCACGAGCGTACTCAGTTGGCAAATGGACGGCATCGGGGAGGATAGTGTCAAAAGGTAACGTTGGGTCGCGGCCAAACAGAAGATAAAAGGGTGAGAAACCAGCAGTATCATGACGGGAGGAATTGTAAGCGAATGTAACGAAGGGCAACGCAACATCCCAGTCTTGATGGTCAGATGAGACATACATAGAAAGCATGTCAGTAAGCGTCCGGTTGAAGCGCTCAGTCAAGCCGTTAGTTTGCGGGTGGTAAGCCGTCGTAAATTTGTGTTTGGTGGCGCAGGAGCGAAGCAGGTCATCGATAACTCTGGAGAGAAAGTAAGGGCCACGGTCAGTGAGGAGTTGACAAGGGGCTCCGTGATGTAAGATGACATCGTGTAGTAGGAAATCTGCAACGTCCGTAGCACAGCTGGTAAGGAGAGCGCGTGTAATTGCGTAGCAGGTGGAGTGGTCCGTAGCAACGGCAATCCATTTGTTTCCAGCAGTAGAGGTCGGGAAAGAACCGAGGAGGTCAAGGCCAACTCGGAAGAAGGGGTCAGCTGGGACGTCAAGGGGCTGAAGGAGGCCAGCAGGAGGCTTAGGTGGTTTCTTTCGGCGTTGGCAGGGTTCACAAGCAGCTACGTAGCGACGAACGGAGCGGTAAAGACCGGGCCAAAAGAAGCGACGCCGAACGCGATCGTAGGTCCGGGAGACTCCAAGGTGACCAGCGGTCGGGACGTCATGTAGCTGGCCGAGAACGCTCAAGCGCAGATGCGTAGGAACGACGAGCAACAGTTCGCGTCCGTCCGGGTGGACGTTGTAGCGATATAACGTGTCATCTTTAAGCACGAAGAGGCGAAGGGAAGGATCGGGCGTGGCGGAATCCAGCTTCTGAATAAGCTCACTTAAAATGGGATCACGGCGCTGTTCATCACGGATGTGGCTTAAAGCGGAGAGCGAGAGTACACATGCAGGCATGTCATCCGAGGCTTCAGGCGGATCCACGGGATTGCGGGACAAACAGTCAGCATCCCGGTGCAATCGGCTAGATTTATAAGAAACAGAGTAAGTGTATTCTTGGAGCCGGAGTGCCCAGCGACCAAGACGCCCAGTGGGATCCTTAAGCGACGAAAGCCAGCAAAGTGCGTGGTGATCGGTAGTCACAGTGAAATGCTGGCCATGTAAATAGGGGCGGAATTTGCCCACCGCCCAAACGAGAGCAAGACACTCCCGTTCTGTAATAGAGTAGTTCTGTTCGGCTAAGGAGAGGAGACGGCTGGCATAGGCGACAACACGGGCATGCCCATTCTGATGCTGGACTAAAACAGCGCCGATTCCGTAGCCGCTGGCATCGGTGCGGAGTTCTGTTGGAGCGGAGCTGTCGAAATGAGCCAGGACGGGTGGTGTAGTGAGCGACGTGATGAGCGTAGAGAAGGCGGCAGCCTGTGCAGCACCCCAAATGAACGAGACGCCTTTCTTCAGTAAGTTTGTGAGAGGGCGTGCGATTTCCGCGAAATTCCTCACAAAACGACGGAAGTAGGAGCACAGTCCCAGAAAGCTACGAACTTCCTTTGTGCAAGTCGGAACGGGGAACTGCTGCACAGCTCGAACTTTGTCAGGGTCGGGGCGAACACCGGTTGAGTCGACGAGATGACCGAGCATGATAAGTTGCTGACGTCCGAAATGGCACTTAGATGAACTAAGTTGCAGGCCGGCTTTGCGAAAAACAGAAAGGATAGAAGAAAGGCGGTCGAGATGCGTTTCAAAGTTCGGTGAAAATACAATGACGTCATCAAGATAACACAGGCAAATGGACCATTTAAAACCGTGTAAGAGAGTGTCCATCATGCGTTCGAAGGTGGCCGGGGCGTTGCATAAGCCGAAAGGCATGACTTTAAACTGATAAAGGCCGTCAGGGGTAACGAAAGCGGTCTTCTCACGGTCCATGTCATCAACGGCTATCTGCCAGTACCCTGACCGAAGGTCGATGGAAGAAAAATACTTGGCGCCGTGAAGGCAATCCAGGGCGTCGTCTATGCGTGGGAGCGGGTACACGTCTTTTTTGGTGATCTTGTTGAGATGCCGGTAGTCCACGCAAAATCGCCAACTGTCATCTTTCTTTTTAACAAGAACCAAAGGAGAAGCCCAAGGGCTGCAGGATGCCTCGATTATATTTTTGGCAAGCATCTTGTCGACCTCCCTTTGAATGATGCGGCGCTCAGCTGGAGAGACGCGGTATGGCCGTCGGTGGATCGGATGGGCATCGCCAGTGTTTATGCGGTGCTTGACAGCGCAGGTTTGACCCAGAGGACGGTCGCAAAGGTCAAAGACGTTCCTATAAGAGAAGAGGAGGCGAAGGAGATCGTCAGCGTGATGGGGCGAAAGGTCTGGAGCAATCATTTTCTTCAGGTCGGGAGGAGACAGATCTGGCGAAGAAGACGGGATATCAGTGGTGTGCGACCGACCAGCATCAGGAGCAGACAAGGTCGAGATAACGTAATCGTAGGAGGGCGTCAGCATAGCGAGTGAAATGCCTTGTGGGAGCACTTGTGAACACAGTCCGAAATTAATCACAGGAAGACAAGTGAGATTGTCCCGTAGAGTGATAACAGTGTGAGGCAAACCAACACTGTGCGTCAACAGAACGGCGGTGATGGGAGCGAGCACATAATCACCGTCGGGGACTGGTGGAGAGGGCGTCACAGCAACACAAGTAACGGCTTGTGGCGGCAAACGGACGTGCTCAGCAGAACAGAGCCGACTCTTGATTGGTCCGGGTGGATCAATCACACTTGGTAGGTCAAGCTGTACAGTACCAGCGGAACAATCGATGAGGGCGGAGTGGGCGGACAAAAAGTCAAGACCGAGGATGACGTCATTGGAACAGCAGACGAGGACGGTGAACAAAACAGAAATTTGACGGCCGGCAACACTGACACGTGCGGTACAAAGGCCAGCTACGGGAGACGTACCACCGTCGGCCACACGGACAACACGTGATGGGGCAGGGGTCATAACTTTCTTCAACTGCCGGCGGAGGTGAGAGCTCATAACAGAAATATGGGCACCAGTGTCAATCAAAGCAGTAACAGGTAGGCCATCCACTTCAACGTCGATCAAGTTCTGATTGGTAGGGAGCGTCAACAGAGGAATTGGAGAGCAGGTCGGAATAGCAGCATCACCTCCAGGAGCTGCAGCCGTTAGTTTCCCGAAGGAAAACGCCGGAAGTAAGACGGGGACGGGGAACGGCGTGGTGGGGGTGACCGAGAAGGTCGGCGTCGTGGGGAGGGCGAGCGGCTGTAATGGGCGGTAGTAGTAGTGGTCTCGGCAGATGTTTCCTGGTCAGGTTGGCTTGGTACCTGGTGCTGGCTTCGGGGTGGGTAGCGGAAGCTGGATGAGTTGGGTCGAGAAGACGAGGGCCAAGGACTTCGGCAATATAGTGAAATGTGTCCAACACGTCCACATCGAAAGCAAATGGGCTTGTCGTCAGGCGTCCGCCACGCATTCGGGTCGCGATAATTCGGAGTGGTGTAACGGCGTTGGAGAGGGTTGAAGGTGGCCGAAGGGTAACTGTCAGGGTAGTTCACAGAGCAGATGGTTTGAAGGCCCACGTTTGCCAGTTCTTGACGAACAACGGATTGTATAAGGGATATCGTAGGTGGGGCATCACAGGTCTCTCCTCGCATTAAATGTGCGGGCGATGCGGCTTCAATTTCGCGTCGAACGATTCGGGTGATGGTCTCCGATGTTAAAGGCTGAGTCGGCATACGAACATCCTCACACGTTGATGTCGCTGCCGTGTTCGGAAGGCGGGCGAATTGGTGGGCGATACGTCGGCTTTTAGTATCTTCGAAGCGTCGGCATTCAGTAATAATCTCGTTGACTGTCGAAGAGTTTTTAAACACGATCAGGTTAAACGCATCGTCCGCGATCCCTTTCAGCAGGTGCGCAACCTTATCGGCTTCTGTCATCTTGGCGTCAACCTTCCGGCAAAGGGTCAGCACATCCTGAATATACGTCAAGTACGACTCAGTAGGCGTCTGCACACGCGAGGCAAGCTCTTGCTTGGCAGCACGCTGGCAGCCTGCAGGTTGGCCAAACAACTCGCGAAGTTTAGTCTTGCATACGCTCCAGCTTGTGAGCTCCTCTTCGTTGTTGTCGAACCAGGCCTTCGCCGTGCCCTTTAGATAAAATGTGACATTCGCCAACATCATGGTCGGGTCCCACCTGTAATGTGCGCTTACGCATTCGTAGAGTCGAATCCATTTGTCGACGTCGTCGCCAGCAGTGCCGGAAAAGGTCCCAGGGTCACGGGGTGGAGCCAGGACGACGGTTGGCATGGCGGCCGGCGCTGACGCAGTTTCAGCGCTGGTGGACATGCCTAGAGTGGCGACTTGGCGGCCGCTGCGGAGCTCCGTCTTGCGTTATACCCCCAGCACCTCCACCAAGATGTTACGGGGAGGCAAACACAACAGGAAAACGTATTTACAGTATATTTACAAGGCGATCAAGCGTCAACCATATGGCGGAGAGCGCGCGCCCGATCATCAGCGTCTTCTTCATCGATGTTGGCGTGAATCATATCGTGACAATATCTTAGCCTGTCCCAGTGAAATTGTATATAACGCTTTCCTACTTCAAAAAAAGAAAGGTTGTTCTACACTGACTGGTACTCGAACCCGGGACTTCTGCGTGTGAGGCAGAGACGGTACCACTACTCCCACATTACAGTTTTTTTTCTATCATATTACAGTAGAACTAGCAGGAACTATACAATGCCTAGACTTTCTGACATGTCGTAAGGCCATTTATTTGTTTTCACGACGCTTACCTTTTTTCGGAATTCGGATTCTTTATAAGAAACCTTTCCTTTACGATTTTATGCAAACTATACACAAAACTCTCGCAAATGCAGTACCTGCGGTCACTGTTAAAAGAGCCTTTCTTTTCAAAACTGCGGGTGATTGTTGTGTTGATATTGTCACGTAGTAATGACGCTGACGTGAACAGTCGTAAAACTGTGTATGACGAAACTAATTCTTTATTGGGCGAACCTGTGCCCACAAAAGCAAGCTACACTCGAAGCACAACGAAAGCGGCGAACACAGTCGGTGGTCGTCGAAATCTCATCAGCGGCGAAACGCGTCGGCTTTTATACCTGAGTCATCGAAGGTTCCAGATTAATCCCTGATGCCCGCGGGTCTTCCAGAAAGTTCTAGACAATTCGTGTCGGTTATACAATCAGATAACATAAGCGTCGGTGAAAACAGGCAACGGAAAGAAGCATCGATAACGTTCTAGAAGCTTCCGATGCAGGCGCGTCCTGCGCCGAGCGATAACGTTTAACACTTGTTAGCCGGTGGAAAGCGGCCACCGGTGAAAGATAAACATGTATACGTGTCAATATATTGGCGGGATTCGTAGGGCAGCAAGGATTCCGTAAATGCTTGCTAAGGCACACAAGTGAATAATTTACGATCGTCAGTTTACTGAGTAGTCAGTTGTGTACCTGGCATTTACGTATCTGTTTGTTTACACGTGCGTGCAAGCAGTACGCCTGTTGCACTTCAGCCGAAGCTTCAGCTGCTGTAGCACGCCAGCCATCGCCACGTTTTGTTACCTTTATTCCTGACGCTAAAAGGAAATATGGTCTCACCAATTCAAGATGAGGGCACATATTCTCGAAAACATTACACTTGGCGCCATAATTAACGTGTATGTGGGCGGTGATCACGGATATGTGCTCGGTAAGTGTCACATTAGCCCGAGACCGTCCGTAATTTCAAGCAGACGGAGCCGCACGGGCGGCGCGTGGATTGGCTCATGCTTCAGCTACGACTTCCCTTGAGGGACAAATGCGAATCTCGAAGGCTATGCTCCTGAAGCGATGCGAATCGGGGAGGCAGGTTCCTTTTCGTTAACCGTAGTGTGGCGCTGCTGCAGTGTTTTGTTCAATAAATCCAATCCAATCCATGTTGCTGTAGTTTATGGACCACGTTGGCTGTGCGCGAGTGCTCGTTGCAGTGAGGTGGTAGTTGAATTTTATATTAGAAGTACCTAGGCAAAATGTGCTTCTTATCGTGTGCATTAACCATCGCACAACCTCTGGACTCGTGAAATGCCGTTGTTCGCCGTGGGTTTCGTGCGATACGCCAGTGTCAACAGTGTTTTACTGCGCCCGTCCAAGCTGCCTTTGTTCCCGCCTGCCTGCGCTCTCTCGTGAAAAGCCTGGTACTGGGGCTTCATCTCAGTGTATGGAAGAATTTGTTGTAGGTTGTGCATTCGTGGTGCTGTAGTTCATCGGCAGCTCTACAGTGTTTGCGCCCGAAAGAGAGTTGGTGCCATGGTACCCGTGAGACGAAAGAGCGTTTGTTGACTACGTCTTCAAAGGTAAGCAAGTTTGGCGCTTGTGCGCGTTGTTGTAGCTTATGGTTCATGTAATGAGCTTTGTGTAACAAGAGCAGAGCGCATTCTGAGCGTAAGTTGTCCATGTTTCTGGTGCACATATAGTAAGCAATTTTACGAAAGCTTCTGTTGATGTTATCGCGTACTTGAATTTTTCTGTGAAGTATGCTACCCCGTCTGATTGCTCTGACTGAATGGGAACACAATTATGGAAACACTGCAAGTTACTGTTTGTTATGTAGTTTCCCGGCAGGAAATTATTCCGTATTTAAGCATTTCCGCGAGTACACTGCGATGTGTCATGGGCTTCACGCGTTGGCACAGGATAGCTATGTTTGACGCTTGCGCACATATTAGCTAGTATGAAGACTTTTTTGTATACAGTTCACTTTCAAAGCCCGCATCGCGAGAACCTGTCGGTATTCTATATTGAACTATAGAACCTGTCGTGTTCTATATTGCAAGGCAGATTACGCAGATATTGCAATGACGAGGTTTCTTTTTAATCGAGACATCCCAATCAGACGCTGGCTTTTACTATATCTACATATTCATCTAAAGAACAGTATGCCAGCTCTTCCAGTCATAGGTAATGAGTGTGCCTTGAAGTAATGAAGTAAGGGGTGCGATTTCGTGGCGCTACTTTGCGCTCTATTCTACGTCACTCTTACCACCCACCGTGAACGGCCGGCTATTCCAGTTCATAACACGGGCGGCGCGTCGGTAAAACCACTGACGAAGAGCAAGAAGGAATATCATCGCTATACAAACACGGCCTAGGGTTCAAAAGACTTTTCATGTGCTCAATATATTTTTTTCATAATCCAATGCTCTTTTGCTTTATTACATATTTGAGTTTCGGTGATTTTCCTGGTAGTCTTACGTTTGCTGCATTCCCGCATGGAATCTCACTTGTTACAGCATAACCGTGTAACCTCCTGAGATATAATGGAAAGATTCGTACGAGACGCGCATTAATGTAGCTGCTAGTGTGAGGCTCTTTGCAATTCAGTATTACACTGATATGACAGGTTTCTGGATTCACATTGCAATAAATTATTCATTTCTTGCAGTTGAAGGCTATGCGGATTCTGGAGGCATCCCACAGGAACCTGCAGCACTGCTACAAGCTGGAGAGCACCACTATAAAGCACCTGATCTGCGTGCTTTTACAAAGGTGTGTAGAAAACTGTCTTGCATTGTGTGTTGTAGGATATGTTTTTGTAATATGCAATCATTTTACTGTGTGTGCCATTTTCATGATTTCTAGTGGCAAATCACTTGCATATCACTTTTGGTCATCTGGGGGGCCCTCAGTTTAATGAACTTACCTTTAACTAGCCTCCTCTGAGCTAAATATAACCCTGACTTGAGTAACTGCATGATAAACTCTGTACAGACTGTATATTAATCTAGTCAGATTGCCTTTTGAAGATCATCGTTGAGAAGCATGAGGTCTCGAGATGTGTATCTTTTTGTCATTTTTATTTAGAGTATTGTGAAGCTCACTTCTCACACTATTGCCTGTGCGCCTATATTGTTCCCTCTAATCGGTCACACTTATGTATTGCGTACCGTACTTCATCTCCTAAAATTAGCATACAAACAGCAAGATTTTCGTCTTTATTAGGTAGCTGCTGAATCCCTTGCCACAGTTTGAGAAGGTAATTCCTCATGCATATAACTAACCAATAACCTTTTATTGTTACAAGTTCAATATGCACCCGAAGTGCAGGTTGGCTTCAAGCAGGAAGCTGGTCTCCTTTGTATTTTACAGAAATTTGAGGTGGTAACGCAAACTGCTAAATCACAACAATCCGCACAGCGCAGTAGTTGCAAGCCACCACGACAGTGCAGCTGAATGCTGAGTGTTCGCCGTTACATTGGCACTTTTTTTTCTGCGGGCAGTAGCAAGCCATGACAGTGCAGCTGAACACTGAGTGTTCGCCTTTACATTGGCATTTTTTCAGCGTGTGTCTGCCATTCTCCAGTTGACATTGGATAAAGCTTGTTCTTTGCTGTCACTTATCTGAAATGCAAACAACTCTTTTTACCTTTTCTTTCATATTACTTGTCAGCTGCCTAATACACAAGCTTCCAGTGACATGGTAACAGTGCTGACTACTGCCCAGAACATGTGTGCATCTGTGGTTTGTGGTACCACATGCTCACTACCTTGGATTTACTGAGATGTCACAAGGAAGCTTGCTTCATGCTCAAGCTGCCCTGCACTTGGTGTAAATATTGAAATAGTCACTTTTTCATATAATTTGTTGTGGTTTTAGCAAATTGAGTTTTCAAACTGTGAATAATGCGCACTAGAGGGTCTATAAAAATGTTTTCTACCACCTAAAGACATGGTTTAGGCAAAGAGTGCTTTACGCATGTCATCACATTTATTGAATTCTGCATATCTCGCTGAAGCCATTCTAAAAACTTTGAGTATCTTTACTGCACCTGATTTACAGCTACTTTATACAATTGTACGATTCCTACATGTAACGCATGCATATTATGTGCAGCAGTTTTGCTTCAGCAATGCTTCAGTCACTTTTTGGGTGGCGTTCCAATACCCACAAGGACGTCGCCCAAAAAGAAGCTTTGCACGCCAGAGGTGTGAATGCCATTCTAAGAATGTGTGGCAAGGCAGTCAGTTTAAATCTTCATTTTGATTGTGGGTCATTGGAAGTCAAATTCTTGTGGATGACTGCATCATGCTATCTCGTCCAGATACAATTCATAAGGCTAACTATTATTGCATTTTTCCTCCTTTAGGCTTGCAGCAAGAGGGATATCAAGAACACGGGAGATATCCAGACCACATTATTGTCACTGCTTGCTTGTGGCTTCTTAGGGCATGTATGAAAGGGTTGGAAAATAAACATCAGTGTTTGAAAAGATTGGTGTGTTTCCCCCGCAGGGGCGTCTGCGTGAGCAGGCGTTTGGTGTGTTGCGACACCACGTACCCGAGCACATGAGGGTTGGACCCTCCCGCGTGTAAACGTGCGCGGCTTAGCCGTGTCCGGGGAAAAGAGGATCCTGGGGGTTGAGCCGATGCCGGGTGTTCGGACCTTTATGGCCCCTCGGCGGAGGCAACACGCCTCTTTGGCCTCCGCTTCACGTAGACGGCACCCCCGGACTGACCCACCCGGGGGAAATTGGTGGTCGCCTTTTCCTGTCCCCCTCTCCGATCTTTCTCTGCTCTATTTTTCTGTCTTCACTGTCCTGTCATCTCTTCTCTTCTGTTACTTCCTCAATTTCCATAGGCGGCTTGGGTTAACTTTGTGTAGGTGCCCTCCCTTGGGTTTATATATAAGGTTATAGCGGCAATGTACGGCTGGCGCCTGCAGCCTTACACGTTAAGTGCTGCAGCGTCCCCTTGTTGGACTCCGTGGTGGGTGGCTGCCATTGCTGCCGAAATACACCAAACTGCTAGGGGAACACCCGCTTTTCCCCGACTTCTTGATCGTCTCCCTCAGAAGAGGGGACGCACCGATGATATTCTGAACTTGTTCACCAGACCAAAAGACATTTTCCCCCGATTCCAAGTAGTACATAGTCAAAGAACCGAAAAACTAGCAAGAACCATATCCCCATTTGTAGTTGCAAAAAGCTTGACCAACACACTAGGCCCTGGCTACAAGGTCACCAAAATGCCAAGCGGGGACCTTCTTCTTGAACTACGTGACAAAGAACAATACAACAGACTCGGCAAACTTGTTACTTTTGGTGATGTCCCAGTTACCGTTTCACCGCATCGGTCCATGAACACAGTACGGGGGGTAGTATCAGAAGCAGACCTCATCGACCTATCTGAAACTGAACTGTTGGAAGGATGGAAGGAGCAAAACGTCACGAATGTGCATCGCATTGTTATGAGACGGGACAACAAAGAAATCCCCACGAAACATCTGATACTTACCTTTGAATTGAGCGAATTGCCACAAACCATTGAAACAGGCTACACAAAGATAGCTGTAAGACCTTACATACCAAACCCTAGGCGTTGCTACCAATGTCAAAGATTCGGCCATGGCTCGCAGAGCTGCCGTGGTCGACTCACCTGTGCTAAGTGTGGAGTACAAGGTCATGCCTCAGACAATTGCGAGGCCACACCTCACTGCGTTAATTGCGATGGTGAGCATCCAGCGTACTCCCAGTCTTGTCCAAGTTGGAAAAAAGAGAAGGAAATTATAACACTGAAAGTCCGTGAAAATATATCGTTCAGGGAAGCACGCAAAAGGTGCTCACCATTCCACACGACTACTTATGCTGATGTGGCGCGTCAAGGGGCAGCGTCGCAGCGGCTAATGCCACCTGCACAGCCCGCACGCAGTGAGCTGTCGCTTGTGGCTCCTGCCCCCAGGGTGGAAGGCGCTAAGCCTACTCCACCCAACCAGCAAACAGGCCCGGTTACCGTAGGGTTGCCGGCACAACAACAGTCCTCGGTGGCAGCCTGCGCTTCGCGTAGCGAACCCGCAGGCCCGCCAGCAGCTCCCACGGTGGGTGCAGTCAAGGCTGCCTCACCCTCACCGGCCCCTGCTGGCGCTAGCAACAGCCGGCGCAGCTCGGGCCCAAAGGCAGCCCCATCGACCTCAGGGCTGGTGGGCGCGAATGCCTCGTCCTTCGCGGGGAGACTTTCTCGCGAAACTTCTCGCTCGCAAGAGCGCGTGTCCGGCGCTTCACAAGAAGCAATGGACACCACACCCATCCCGACGGCGCACCAAGCGCCTAAGGAGCGGCGAGGTTCCCTCGACCGCTTCAGAAAGGACAAATCCCGCGTTACAGGGCCTGGAAAGGGCTCTGTAATCTAAAGCAACATTTCCTTTTTTAGTACACACAGCACCAATTTACTTTAATTATGGATACACAAATCATTCAATGGAACGTCAGAGGCCTTCTTAGGAACCTCGACGATGTCCAAGAACTTATTTACCAACACAATCCAAAAGTGCTGTGTGTACAGGAAACGCACTTAAAATCGAAACATACAATTTTTCTCCGACAGTATGTTACATTTCGTAAAGATCGCGATGATGCTCTCGCATCATCAGGCGGTGTTGCCATTGTAATTCACAAAAGCATAGCATATCAACGTTTGCAGCTGCAAACGCCCCTAGAAGCAGTGGCAGTTCGACTTGTTCTTCTAAACAAGCTCATCACCATCTGCTCACTTTACATACCCCCCATTACCACTTACATAAACCTGAATTTCAGTCCCTTATAGATGAATTGCCAGAACCCTATCTTGTTCTTGGCGATTTCAATGCGCACAGTAGTCTGTGGGGCGACTCTCGTATCGATGCGCGAGGTCGTCTTGTTGAACAATTTCTTTTCTCCTCTGGCGCGTGTCTCCTAAACAAGAAGGAACCTACATTTTACTGTCTCGCAAACAGAACCTCTTCTTCTATTGATCTTAGCATAGCTTCCCCGTCTCTATTATCTGAACTTAAATGGGAAGTTACCAAAAATCTGTACGGGAGCGATCACTTCCCAATACTACTGCGAACAACCAAAACTGAGCCGTCACCACAAGCACCTCGATGGAAGATTGACACAGCCGATTGGGAGAAATTTCGAAATCTTACTAGTAGCATCTCCTGGGCCAACATGTCTTCGTTAGGAACTGATGCTGCTGTGGAATATTTTACTTCCTTCATAATTGATGCCGCTTCTAAATGCATATCCGAAATGAGTGGTGCGGCATGCAAACGCCGTGTCCCATGGTGGAACGACGAATGTAGGAACGTTCGTAGAAAACAGAACAAAGCGTGGGGGTTGCTACGCGATTATCCTACTGCGGAGAATGTTATCAATTTTAAGAAGGTAAAGTCCGAAGGCAGGAGAACGCGCCGACAGGCCAGAAGAGAGAGCTGGCAGAAGTTTTTATCAGGTATACACTCGTATACAGATGAGGCCAAAGTATGGAACAGGGTTAACAAGGTGAAAGGACGACAAACATATTCAGTCCCTTTGGTAAACACACAGGGCGACAGCTTGGAAGACCAAGCAAACCACCTGGGTGCACACTTTGAACATGTGTCCAGTTCATTGCACTATTCCCCAGAATTTACAAAACACAAAGCAGCAATAGAAAAACAAAAACTAGACCGAAAGAACACCGGGAACGAGCCTTATAACTTGCCTTTCTCTTTAGCAGAGCTTCAGGCATCACTCGCCTGTTGCAACCAATCTGCCCCAGGCCCTGACCGCATATTATATGAAATGTTGAAGAACCTGCCCTCTGAAACGAAGAAAACCCTTCTCTGTCTGTATAACTCTATATGGATTTCCGGCGAGATCCCCTCTGCCTGGAAAGAGGCCATAGTGATCCCTATCCTGAAGCAGGGGAAGGATCCATCGTCTGTATCGAGTTATCGGCCAATAGCGCTAACAAGCTGTCTCTGCAAAGTCTTCGAAAAAATGATAAACCGTCGCCTATTACATTTCCTTGAATCAAACAAACTGCTTGACCCATTAAGTGCGGCTTTCGCGAGGGTCGGTCCACCACTGACCATTTGATACGTATCGAGGCGCAGATACGCGAAGCTTTTGTTCACAAACAGTTCTTTCTGTCTGTATTCCTAGACATGGAAAAGGCCTATGACACCACATGGCGGTTTGGAATACTGAGAGACCTCTCCCACTTTGGTATACGTGGTAATATGTTAAATATAATTGAAAGTTATCTGCTGAATCGCACATTCCGTGTTCGAGTTGGCAATGTTCTATCACGACCTTTTGTGCAGGAAACTGGTGTACCCCAGGGAGGCGTGCTCAGCTGCACACTCTTTATCGTTAAAATGAACACGCTTCGTGTTTCGTTACCACCCGCTATTTTTTATTCCATCTATGTGGACGATATACAAATAGGATTCAAGTCCTGTAACCTCGCAGTGTGCGAGAGACAGGTACAGCAGGGGTTGAACAAAGTGTCAAAGTGGGCAGACGAAAACGGGTTCAAAATAAACCCCCACAAAAGTTCTTGTGTTCTTTTCACCAGGAAGAAAGGTCTCGTTGCAGATCCCACTATCGAAATGTATGGACAACAAATACCTATAAACAAAGATCACAAATTTTTAGGCATCATACTTGACTGTAAGCTTACTTTCATCAACCACATAAAACATCTCAAGGCGAAATGCCTAAGAACAATGAACTTACTGAAAATTTTATCTCACACATCCTGGGGCACCGACAGGAAGTGTTTAATGAATCTTCACAAGAGCCTCATTCGGTCACGATTGGACTATGGTGCCGTAGTATATCACTCTGCCGCCCCTAGCGCGCTAAAAATGCTAGATCCTGTCCACCATCTAGGTATCCGCCTGGCCACTGGCGCATTCAGAACAAGCCCCGTCGAAAGTTTATACGTGGAATCGAATGAGTGGTCACTCCACCTCCAGAGAACATACATCAGCTTCACCTATTTTCTCAAAGTGCACTCCGATCGGGAACATCCTTGTTTTACAACCCTTAATGATTTGAAGTGTTCAACGCTTTTCTATAATCGACCCTCTATGAGGCGGCCTTTCTCACTGCGTGTAAGAGAACTTAGCGAAGAGATGGATGTCCCACTTCTAGAACATCGCCTAATGCCTCCAGCTAAGCTGTCACCGCCCTGGGAGTGGCAGGTGATAGAATGTGATCTATCCTTTGTAGAGGTCACAAAGCATGCTCCCGACCTCGAAATAGCAATGCATTTCCGCGAACTTCAATCGAAGTACTCGTGCTCGGAATTCTATACCGACGCATCCAAGTCCCATGCTGGCGTATCTTACGCCGCGGTTGGCCCCTCTTTTTCAAAATCCGACGTATTAAACCCCCTAACAAGCATTTTCACCGCAGAAGCCTATGCAGTACTGTCTGCGGTGAAGCATATAGAGAAATTGAAACTACAAAAGGCAATAATATTCACAGACTCGTTGAGTCTTGTAAAAGCGCTAACATCTTTACAAAAGCATAAGAATCCTGTTGTTATCGAGCTTTACTCACTCTTGTGTAACATTTACCAATCTCGTAGACATGTAATAATATGCTGGGTGCCTGGCCATAGAGGCATCGAGGGCAATGTGCTAGCAGACCAGTTGGCCACATCAACTACATCGCAAGCTATTAATCCTGCCGCTGCTATTTCCTCCACAGATCTGAAGCCTTTTTTGCGAAGGAAACTGCGAGGCCACTGGCAGCGTCTGTGGGACGCTGAAACAACTAATAAACTCCACTTGATTAAGCCACAGTTAGGTTTCTGGCCCTGTACAACTAAAACACGACGAACTGATGTCCTATTCTGTCGTCTCAGAATAGGACACACATATGGTACTCACAATTTTCTATTGAATGGAAATGATCCTCCAACATGTGGTAGATGTGGCGACAGGCTCACCGTCCTCCACGTCCTCTTGGAGTGTCGGGAAGCCGAAAGAGAAAGAAAGAAACATTTTCCTCTCGCATATCGCTATTGCGTCCCTCTGCATCCCGCTATGTTTCTCGGTAAAGAACCACTTTTTAGCACCAACGCAGTCCTTGCTTTCTTGAAAGATGTTCTGTTACATGTTATTAGCCCAATAAGTTCGTAGTGTATCCTCTCTCTAGAGGATGTTGCTGCGATAGTTTTTTAACTGCACATGCCTCCAGGCCCTTGTGTTTCAAGGGCTCTGTTTAGGCACTTGTGTTTCTGGCCAATTCTTGTATCTTAAATTTTTTGTAACTCGTATCATTCTTTCGCAATGCATTGTTCATGTCCATAGTACTCATAATCACTCATTGCCATAATCTTATTACTTATAGATTTTACGCACTTTACAGCGACTGATTTTAGGCCCCTTTACAGCCATGCCACATCTAATGTTCATATAATTCCCTATTCATCTACCACTAACAAGCCGTTACCATCGTATTGATACGAACTAATACTGTCATGGCGCTCTTTGGCCATACCTGGCCCTTGCGCCACTAAACTCCAACAATCATCATCAAGATTGGTGTGTTTCGCTAACAGGTACATACTTTTATATGTTCAAGGTTGCATCAGAGCATTACCAGACAAAGTCGATAAATGTCACCAGGATGTTTCTAGGGCGAGCAACAGAAAGTTGGAAAAAAGTTACAATGTTTCTAGAGCAAGCAACAGAAAGTTGAAAGAAAGGTACAAGGATGTTTCTAGGGCGGACAGCAAAAAGTAGGAAAAAGTTACTAGGATGTTTCTAGGTCAAGCAACAGAAAGTTGGAAAAAAGTTACAAGGATGTTTCTAGGGTGAACGGCAAAAAGTAGGAAAAATGTTGCTAGGATGTTTGTAAGAAGTAAAAAGCTGCCCTGCATTTAATGTTTGAAGGATGTTCATTCATCGTTTCAAGAGAGTTTGTAAATGAAATTTTAATTGAATATCGGTGGCCAATAGTCAACAGGATGTTGGTATGAAGTATTTAGGAAGTTTAAAAACGGTTTGACAACTTTCAATAGACCGTTCGTAGGTTTTAGTAACATTTGTCTAAAAAATTTAATTGAAAGTTACTAGAATTTTTTGTAAGGGATATAGTGAAACTACAGTTGCGTGAGAGCCACTGGAAACGCTTCTGGTCTAGTTCAAAAGTAAATTACGAAGTGAATATCTTCAACGCGCAATTGGACAGGATGCATAAACAATCCCTAGAAACATATAGAGAAACAACGGGTGTGTGACAGCCTCTAGAAGCACTTCTGGTCTCGTTCAAAAGTAAATTACGAAGTGGCATTCTTCAACGCGCAATTGGAGTGACTGCATAAACAATCCCTAGACACATATAGAGAAACTACGGATGCGTGAAAGCCACTAGAAACGCTTCTGGTCTAGTTTAAAAGTAAATTACAAAGTGGCATTCTTCAACGCGCAATTTGAGTGACTGCATCAACAATCCCTAGACACATATTGAGAAACTACGGTTGCGTGAAAGCCACTAGAAACGCTTCTGGTCTAGTTCAAAAGTAAATTACTTAGTGACATTCTTCAACGCCAAATTGAACTGGATGCATCAACAATCCCTAGACACATATAGTGAAACTACAGTTGCGTGAGCGCCACTGGAAACGCTTCTGGTCTAGTTCAAAACTAAATTACGAAGTGACATTCTTCAACGCTAAATTGGACTGACTGTATAAACAATCCCTAGACACATATTGAGAAACTACGGTTGCGTGAAAGCCACTAGAAACGCTTCTGGTCTAGTTCAAAAGTAAATTACTTAGTGACATTCTTCAACGCCAAATTGAACTGGATGCATCAACAATCCCTAGACACATATAGTGAAACTACAGTTGCGTGAGCGCCACTGGAAACGCTTCTGGTCTAGTTCAAAACTAAATTACGAAGTGACATTCTTCAACGCTAAATTGGACTGTCTATAAACAATCCCTAGACACAATAGAGAAACTACGGGTGCGTGAGAGCCACTAGAAGGGCTTCTGGCCTAGTTCAAAAGTAAATTACGAAGTGAATCTCTTCAACGCGCAATTGGACTGGATGCATAAACAATCCCTAGACACATATAGAAAACTACGGGTGCGTGAGAGCCACTAGAAGCGCTTCTGGTCTAGTTCAAAAGTAAATTGCGATGTGACATTCTTCAACGCACAATTGGACTGGATGCATAACCAATCCCTAGACACATATAGAGAAACTAGAATTGCGTGAGAGCCACTAGAAACGCTTCTGGTCTAGTTCAAAAGTAAATTACGAAGTGAAATCCTTCAACGCGCAATTGGACTGGATTCATAAACAATCCCTAGACACATATAGAGAAACTACTATTGCGTGAGAGCCGCTAGAAACGCTTCTGGTCTAAATAAAAAGTAAATTACGAAGTGACATTCTTCAACGCTAAATTGGACTGACTGTAAAAACAATCCCTAGACACAATAGAGAAACTACGGGTGTGTGAAATCTACTAGAAATGCTTCTGGTCTGGTTGAAAAGTAAATTACGATGTTACATTCTTCAACGCTAAATTGGACTGCATGCCTAAACAATCCCTAGACATATATAGAGAAACTACAATGTCGTGAGTGCCACTAGAAACGTTTCTGGTCTAGTTGAAAAGTAAATTACCAAATGACATTCTTCAACGTGCAATTGGACTGACTGTATAAACAATCCGTACACACAATAGAGAAACTACGTGTGCGTGACAGCCGCTAGAAACGCTTCTGGTCTAGTTCAAAAGTAAATTACGAAGTGGCATTCTTCAACGCGCAATTGGACGGAATGCATAAACAATCCCAAGACACATATAGAGAAACTACTATTGCGTGAGAGCCGCTAGAAACGCTTCTGGTCTAAATGAAAAGTAAATTACGAAGTAACATTCTTCAACGCTAAATTCGACTGCATGCCTAAACAATCCCTAGACATATATAGAGAAACTACAATGTCGTGAGTGCCACTAGAAACGCTTCTGGTCTAGTTGAAAAGTAAATTACCAAATGACATTCTTAAACGTGCAATTTGACTGACTGTATAAACAATCCCTACACACAATAGAGAAACTACGTGTGCGTGACAGCCGCTAGAAACGCTTCTGGTCTAGTTCAAAAGTAAATTACGAAGTGGCATTCTTCAACGCGCAATTGGAGTGACTGCATAAACAATCCCTAGACACATATAGAGAAACTACGGTTGCGTGAAAGCCACTAGAAACGCTTCTGGTCTAGTTCAAAAGTAAATTACGAAGTGACATTCTTCAACGAGAAATCGGACAGGATGCATCAACAATCCCTAGACACGTATAGTGAAACTACGGTTGCGTAAGAGCCACTGGAAACGCTTCTGGTCTAGTTCAAAAGTAAATTACGAAATGACATTCTTTAACGCTAAATTGGACTGGATGCATCAACAATTCCTAGACACATATAGAGAAACTACGGTCGCGTGAAAGCCACTAGAAACGCTTCTGGTCTAGTTCAAAAGTAAATTACGAAGTGACATGCTTCTGCGCGAAATTGGACTGGATGCATCAACAATCCCTAGACACATATAGTGAAACTACGGTTGCGTGAGAGCCACTGGAAACGCTTCTGGTATTGTTCAAAAGTAAATTACAAAGTGACATTCTTCAACGCGCAATTGGACTGGATGCATCAACAATCCCTAGACAGATATAGTGAAACTACGGTTGCGTGAGGGCCACTGGAAACGCTTCTGGTCTACTTCAAAAGTAAATTACGAAATGACATTCTTTAACGCTAAATTGGACTGGATGCATCAACAATTCCTAGACACATATAGAGAAACTACGGTCGCGTGAAAGCCACTAGAAACGCTTCTAGTCTAGTTCAAAAGTAAATTACAAAGTGACATTCTTCAACGGATTAGTGAAACTACGTTGCGTGAGGGCCACTGGAAACGCTTCTGGTCTACTTCAAAAGTAAATTACGAAATGACATTCTTTAACGCTAAATTGGACTGGATGCATCAACAATTCCTAGACACATATAGAGAAACTACGGTCGCGTGAAAGCCACTAGAAACGCTTCTAGTCTAGTTCAAAAGTAAATTACGAAGTGACATGCTTCAACGCGAAACTGGACTGGATGCATCAACAATCCCTAGACACATATAGTGAAACTACGGTTGCGTGAGAGCCACTGGAAACGCTTCTGGTCTAGTTCAAAAGTAAATTACGAAATGACATTCTTTAACGGTAAATTGGACTGCATGCCTAAACAATCCCTAGACATATATAGAGGAACTACAATGTCGTGAGTGCCACTAGAAACGCTTCTGGTCTAGTTGAAAAGTAAATTACCAAATGACATTCTTCAACGTGCAATTGGACTGACTGTATAAACAATCCCTACACACAATAGAGAAACTACGTGTGCGTGACAGCCGCTAGAAACGCTTCTGGTCTAGTTCAAAAGTAAATTACGAAGTGGCATTCTTCAACGCGCAATTTGAGTGACTGCATCAACAATCCCTAGACACATATTGAGAAACTACGGTTGCGTGAAAGCCACTAGAAACGCTTCTGGTCTAGTTCAAAAGTAAATTACTTAGTGACATTCTTCAACGCCAAGTTGAACTGGATGCATCAACAATCCCTAGACACATATAGTGAAACTACAGTTGCGTGAGAGCCACTGGAAACGCTTCTGGTCTAGTTCAAAACTAAATTACGAAGAGACATTCTTCAACGCTAAATTGGACTGACTGTATAAACAATCCCTAGACACAATAGAGAAACTACGGGTGCATGACAGCCACTAGAAACGCTTCTGGTATTGTTCGAAAGTAAATTACGAAGTGAAATTGTTCAACGGGCAATTGGACTGCATGCATAAACAATCCCTAAACACATATAGAGAAAGTACTGGTGCGTGAGAGCCACTAGAAGCGCTTCTGGTCTAGTTCAAAAGTAAATTACGAAGGGACATTCTTCAACGCGAAATTGGATGGGATGCATCTACAATCACACATGTATATATATACACATAGAGAGAAACTACGGTTGCGTGAGAGCCACTGGAAACGCTTCTGGTATTGTTCAAAAGTAAATTACGAAGTGACATTTTTCAACGTGCAGTTGGATTGACTGAATAAACAATCCATAGACACAGATAGAGAAACTATGGTTACGTGAGAGCCACTAGAAACATTCTGGTCTAGTTGAAAAGTAAATTACGAAGTGACATTCTTCAACGCTAAATTGAACTGTCTGTATAAACAATCCCTAGACACAATAGAGAAACTACGGGTGCGTGAGAGCCACTAGAAGGGCTTCTGGCCTAGTTCAAAAGTAAATTACGAAGTGAATCTCTTCAACGCGCAATTGGACTGGATGCATAAACAATCCCTAGACACATATAGAAAACTACGGGTGCGTGAGAGCCACTAGAAGCGCTTCTGGTCTAGTTCAAAAGTAAATTGCGATGTGACATTCTTCAACGCACAATTGGACTGGATGCATAACCAATCCC
Source organism: Dermacentor silvarum (assembly GCF_013339745.2). Taxonomy (NCBI): domain Eukaryota; kingdom Metazoa; phylum Arthropoda; class Arachnida; order Ixodida; family Ixodidae; genus Dermacentor; species Dermacentor silvarum. The sequence continues at coordinate 221,445,600 of NC_051157.2, forward strand.
TAGACACATATAGAGAAACTAGAATTGCGTGAGAGCCGCTAGAAACGCTTCTGGTCTAAATGAAAAGTAAATTACGAAGTAACATTCTTCAACGCTAAATTGGACTGACTGTAAAAACCATCCCTAGACACAATAGAGAAACTACGGGTGCGTGAAATCCACTAGAAATGCTTCTGGTCTGGTTGAAAAGTAAATTACGAAGTGACATTCTTCAACGCTAAATTCGACTGCATGCCTAAACAATCCCTAGACATATATAGAGAAACTACAATGTCGTGAGTGCCACTAGAAACGCTTCTGGTCTAGTTGAAAAGTAAATTACCAAATGACATTCTTAAACGTGCAATTTGACTGACTGTATAAACTATCCCTACACACAATAGAGAAACTACGTGTGCGTGACAGCCGCTAGAAACGCTTCTGGTCTAGTTCAAAAGTAAATTACGAAGTGGCATTCTTCAACGCGCAATTGGAGTGACTGCATAAACAATCCCTAGACACATATAGAGAAACTACGGTTGCGTGAAAGCCACTAGAAACGCTTCTGGTCTAGTTCAAAAGTAAATTACGAAGTGACATGCTTCAACGCGAAATTGGACTGGTTGCATCAACAATCCCTAGACACATATAGTGAAACTACGGTTGCGTGAGAGCCACTAGAAACGCTTCTGGTCTAGTTCAAAAGTAAATTACGAAGTGACATTCTTCAACGAGAAATCGGACAGGATGCATCAACAATCCCTAGACACGTATAGTGAAACTACGGTTGCGTAAGAGCCACTGGAAACGCTTCTGGTCTAGTTCAAAAGTAAATTACGAAATGACATTCTTTAACGCTAAATTGGACTGGATGCATCAACAATTCCTAGACACATATAGAGAAACTACGGTCGCGTGAAAGCCACTAGAAACGCTTCTGGTCTAGTTCAAAAGTAAATTACGAAGTGACATTCTTCAACGCGCAATTGGACTGGATGCCTAAACAATCCCTAGACATATATAGAGAAACTACAATGTCGTGAGTGCCACTAGAAACGCTTCTGGTCTAGTTGAAAAGTAAATTACCAAATGACATTCTTCAACGTGCAATTGGACTGACTGTATAAACAATCCCTACACACAATAGAGAAACTACGTGTGCATGACAGCCGCTAGAAACGCTTCTGGTCTAGTTCAAAAGTAAATTACGAAGTGGCATTCTTCAACGCGCAATTTGAGTGACTGCATCAACAATCCCTAGACACATATTGAGAAACTACGGTTGCGTGAAAGCCACTAGAAACGCTTCTGGTCTAGTTCAAAAGTAAATTACTTAGTGACATTCTTCAACGCCAAGTTGAACTGGATGGATCAACAATCCCTAGACACATATAGTGAAACTACAGTTGCGTGAGAGCCACTGGAAACGCTTCTGGTCTAGTTCAAAACTAAATTACGAAGAGACATTCTTCAACGCTAAATTGGACTGACTGTATAAACAATCCCTAGACACAATAGAGAAACTACGGGTGCATGACAGCCACTAGAAACGCTTCTGGTATTGTTCGAAAGTAAATTACGAAGTGAAATTGTTCAACGGGCAATTGGACTGCATGCATAAACAATCCCTAAACACATATAGAGAATGTACTGGTGCGTGAGAGCCACTAGAAGCGCTTCTGGTCTAGTTCAAAAGTAAATTACGAAGGGACATTCTTCAACGCGAAATTGGATGGGATGCATCTACAATCACACATGTATATATATACACATAGAGAGAAACTACGGTTGCGTGAGAGCCACTGGAAACGCTTCTGGTATTGTTCAAAAGTAAATTACGAAGTGACATTCTTCAACGAGAAATCGGACAGGATGCATCAACAATCCCTAGACACTAAACTACGGTTGCGTGAGAGCCACTGGAAACGCTTCTGGTCTAGTTCAAAAGTAAATTACGAAATGACATTCTTTAACGCTAAATTGCACTGGATGCATCAACAATTCCTAGACACATATAGAGAAACTACGGTCGCGTGAAAGCCACTAGAAACGCTTCTGGTCTAGTTCAAAAGTAAATTACGAAGTGACATGCTTCAACGCGAAATTGGACTGGATGCATCAACAATCCCTAGACACATATAGTGAAACTACGGTTGCGTGAGAGCCACTGGAAACTGCTTCTGGTATTGTTCAAAAGTAAATTACAAAGTGACATTCTTCAACGCGCAATTGGACTGGATGCATCAACAATTCCTAGACACATATAGAGAAACTACGGTCGCGTGAAAGCCAGTAGAAACGCTTCTGGTCTAGTTCAAAAGTAAATTACGAAGTGACATGCTTCAACGCGAAATTGGACTGGATGCATCAACAATCCCTAGACACATATAGTGAAACTACGGTTGCGTGAGAGCCACTGGAAACGCTTCTGGTCTAGTTCAAAAGTAAATTACGAAATGACATTCTTTAACCCTAAATTGGACTGCATGCCTAAACAATCCCTAGACATATATAGAGAAACTACAATGTCGTGAGTGCCACTAGAAACGCTTCTGGTCTAGATGAAAAGTAAATTACCAAATGACATTCTTCAACGTGCAATTGGACTGACTGTATAAACAATCCCTACACACAATAGAGAAACTACGTGTGCGTGACAGCCGCTAGAAACGCTTCTGGTCTAGTTCAAAAGTAAATTACGAAGTGGCATTCTTCAACGCGCAATTGGACTGGATGCATCAACAATCCCTAGACACATATAGAGAAACTACGGTTGCGTGAGAGCCACTGGAAACGCTTCTCGTATTGTTCAAAAGTAAATTACGAAGTGACATTTTTCAACGTTCAGTTGGATTGACTGCATTGCAATCCATAGACACATATAGAGAAACTATGGTTGCGTGAGAGCAACTAGAAGCGCTTCTGGTCTTGTTCAAAAGTAAATTACGATGTGACATTCTTCAACGCACAATTTGACTGGATGCATAACCAATCCCTAGACACATATAGAGAAACTAGAATTGCGTGAGAGCCACTAGAAACGCTTCTGGTCTAGTTCAAAAGTAAATTACGAAGTGAAATCCTTCAACGCGCAATTGGACTGGATTCATAAACAATCCCTAGACACATATAGAGAAACTACTATTGCGTGAGAGCCGCTAGAAACGCTTCTGGTCTAAATGAAAAGTAAATTACGAAGTGACATTCTTCAACGCTAAATTGGACTGACTGTAAAAACAATCCCTAGACACAATAGAGAAACTACGGGTGTGTGAAATCTACTAGAAATGCTTCTGGTCTGGTTGAAATGTAAATTACGATGTTACATTCTTCAACGCTAAATTGGACTGCATGCCTAAACAATCCCTAGACATATATAGAGAAACTACAATGTCGTGAGTGCCACTAGAAACGCTTCTGGTCTAGTTGAAAAGTAAATTACCAAATGATATTCTTCAACGTGCAATTGGACTGACTGTATAAACAATCCGTACACACAATAGAGAAACTACGTGTGCGTGACAGCCGCTAGAAACGCTTCTGGTCTAGTTCAAAAGTAAATTACGAAGTGGCATTCTTCAACGCGCATTTGGACGGAATGCATAAACAATCCCAAGACACATATAGAGAAACTACTATTGCGTGAGAGCCGCTAGAAACGCTTCTGGTCTAAATGAAAAGTAAATTACGAAGTGACATTCTTCAACGCTAAATTGGACTGACTGTAAAAACCATCCCTAGACACAATAGAGAAACTACGGGTGCGTGAAATCCACTAGAAATGCTTCTGGTCTGGTTGAAAAGTAAATTACGAAGTGACATTCTTCAACGCTAAATTGGACTGCATGCCTAAACAATCCCTAGACATATATAGAGAAACTACAATGTCGTGAGTGCCACTAGAAACGCTTCTGGTCTAGCTGAAAAGTAAATTACCAAATGACATTCTTCAACGTGCAATTGGACTGACTGTATAAACAATCCCTACACACAATAGAGAAACTACGTGTGCGTGACAGCCGCTAGAAACGCTTCTGGTCTAGTTCAAAAGTAAATTACGAAGTGGCATTCTTCAACGCGCAATTGGAGTGACTGCATAAACAATCCCTAGACACATATAGAGAAACTACGGTTGCGTGAAAGCCACTGGAAACGCTTCTGGTATTGTTCAAAAGTAAATTACGAAGTGACATTTTTCAACGTGCAGTTGGATTGACTGAATAAACAATCCATAGACACAGATAGAGAAACTATGGTTACGTGAGAGCCACTAGAAACATTCTGGTCTAGTTGAAAAGTAAATTACGAAGTGACATTCTTCAACGCTAAATTGAACTGTCTGTATAAACAATCCCTAGACAAAATAGAGAAACTACGGGTGCGTGGGAGCCACTAGAAGGGCTTCTGGCCTAGTTCAAAAGTAAATTACGAAGTGAATCTCTTCAACGCGCAATTGGACTGGATGCATAAACAATCCCTAGACACATATAGAAAACTACGGGTGCGTGAGAGCCACTAGAAGCGCTTCTGGTCTAGTTCAAAAGTAAATTGCGATGTGACATTCTTCAACGCACAATTGGACTGGATGCATAACCAATCCCTAGACACATATAGAGAAACTAGAATTGCGTGAGAGCCACTAGAAACGCTTCTGGTCTAGTTCAAAAGTAAATTACGAAGTGAAATCCTTCAACGCGCAATTGGACTGGATTCATAAACAATCCCTAGACACATATAGAGAAACTACTATTGCGTGAGAGCCGCTAGAAACGCTTCTGGTCTAAATGAAAAGTAAATTACGAAGTGACATTCTTCAACGCTAAATTGGACTGACTGTAAAAACAATCCCTAGACACAATAGAGAAACTACGGGTGTGTGAAATCTACTAGAAATGCTTCTGGTCTAGTTCAAAAGTAAATTACGAAGTGGCATTCTTCAACGCGCAATTGGAGTGACTGCATAAACAATCCCTAGACACATATAGAGAAACTACGGTTGCGTGAAAGCCACTAGAAACGCTTCTGGTCTAGTTCAAAAGTAAATTACGAAGTGACATTCTTCAACGAGAAATCGGACAGGATGCATCAACAATCCCTAGACACTAAACTACGGTTGCGTGAGAGCCACTGGAAACGCTTCTGGTCTAGTTCAAAAGTAAATTACGAAATGACATTCTTTAACGCTAAATTGCACTGGATGCATCAACAATTCCTAGACACATATAGAGAAACTACGGTCGCGTGAAAGCCACTAGAAACGCTTCTGGTCTAGTTCAAAAGTAAATTACGAAGTGACATGCTTCAACGCGAAATTGGACTGGATGCATCAACAATCCCTAGACACATATAGTGAAACTACGGTTGCGTGAGAGCCACTGGAAACGCTTCTGGTATTGTTCAAAAGTAAATTACAAAGTGACATTCTTCAACGCGCAATTGGACTGGATGCATCAACAATTCCTAGACACATATAGAGAAACTACGGTCGCGTGAAAGCCACTAGAAACGCTTCTGGTCTAGTTCAAAAGTAAATTACGAAGTGACATGCTTCAACGCGAAATTGGACTGGATGCATCAACAATCCCTAGACACATATAGTGAAACTACGGTTGCGTGAGAGCCACTGGAAACGCTTCTGGTCTAGTTCAAAAGTAAATTACGAAATGACATTCTTTAACCCTAAATTGGACTGCATGCCTAAACAATCCCTAGACATATATAGAGAAACTACAATGTCGTGAGTGCCACTAGAAACGCTTCTGGTCTAGTTGAAAAGTAAATTACCAAATGACATTCTTCAACGTGCAATTGGACTGACTGTATAAACAATCCCTACACACAATAGAGAAACTACGTGTGCGTGACAGCCGCTAGAAACGCTTCTGGTCTAGTTCAAAAGTAAATTACGAAGTGGCATTCTTCAACGCGCAATTGGACTGGAATGCATCAACAATCCCTAGACACATATAGAGAAACTACGGTTGCGTGAGAGCCACTGAAACGCTTCTCGTATTGTTCAAAAGTAAATTACGAAGTGACATTTTCAACGTTCAGTTGGATTGACTGCATAAGCAATCCATAGACACATAGAGAAACTATGGTTGCGTGAGAGCAACTAGAAGCGCTTCTGGTCTTGTTCAAAAGTAAATTACGATGTGACATTCTTCAACGCACAATTGACTGGATGCATAACCAATCCCTAGACACATATAGAGAAACTAGAATTGCGTGAGAGCCACTAGAAACGCTTCTGGTCTAGTTCAAAAGTAAATTACGAAGTGAAATCCTTCAACGCGCAATTGGACTGGATTATAAACAATCCCTAGACACATATAGAGAAACTACTATTGCGTGAGAGCCGCTAGAAACCGCTTCTGGTCTAAATGAAAAGTAAATTACGAAGTGACATTCTTCAACGCTAAATTGGACTGACTGTAAAAACCATCCCTAGACACAATAGAGAAACTACGGGTGCGTGAAATCCACTAGAAATGCTTCTGGTCTGGTTGAAAAGTAAATTACGAAGTGACATTCTTCAACGCTAAATTGGACTGCATGCCTAAACAATCCCTAGACATATATAGAGAAACTACAATGTCGTGAGTGCCACTAGAAACGCTTCTGGTCTAGCTGAAAAGTAAATTACCAAATGACATTCTTCAACGTGCAATTGGACTGACTGTATAAACAATCCCTACACACAATAGAGAAACTACGTGTGCGTGACAGCCGCTAGAAACGCTTCTGGTCTAGTTCAAAAGTAAATTACGAAGTGGCATTCTTCAACGCGCAATTGGAGTGACTGCATAAACAATCCCTAGACACATATAGAGAAACTACGGTTGCGTGAAAGCCACTAGAAACGCTTCTGGTCTAGTTCAAAAGTAAATTACGAAGTGACATTCTTCAACGAGAAATCGGACAGGATGCATCAACAATCCCTAGACACTAAACTACGGTTGCGTGAGAGCCACTGGAAACGCTTCTGGTCTAGTTCAAAAGTAAATTACGAAATGACATTCTTTAACGCTAAATTGCACTGGATGCATCAACAATTCCTAGACACATATAGAGAAACTACGGTCGCGTGAAAGCCACTAGAAACGCTTCTGGTCTAGTTCAAAAGTAAATTACGAAGTGACATGCTTCAACGCGAAATTGGACTGGATGCATCAACAATCCCTAGACACATATAGTGAAACTACGGTTGCGTGAGAGCCACTGGAAACGCTTCTGGTATTGTTCAAAAGTAAATTACAAAGTGACATTCTTCAACGCGCAATTGGACTGGATGCATCAACAATTCCTAGACACATATAGAGAAACTACGGTCGCGTGAAAGCCACTAGAAACGCTTCTGGTCTAGTTCAAAAGTAAATTACGAAGTGACATGCTTCAACGCGAAATTGGACTGGATGCATCAACAATCCCTAGACACATATAGTGAAACTACGGTTGCGTGAGAGCCACTGGAAACGCTTCTGGTCTAGTTCAAAAGTAAATTACGAAATGACATTCTTTAACCCTAAATTGGACTGCATGCCTAAACAATCCCTAGACATATATAGAGAAACTACAATGTCGTGAGTGCCACTAGAAACGCTTCTGGTCTAGTTGAAAAGTAAATTACCAAATGACATTCTTCAACGTGCAATTGGACTGACTGTATAAACAATCCCTACACACAATAGAGAAACTACGTGTGCGTGACAGCCGCTAGAAACGCTTCTGGTCTAGTTCAAAAGTAAATTACGAAGTGGCATTCTTCAACGCGCAATTGGACTGGATGCATCAACAATCCCTAGACACATATAGAGAAACTACGGTTGCGTGAGAGCCACTGGAAACGCTTCTCGTATTGTTCAAAAGTAAATTACGAAGTGACATTTTTCAACGTTCAGTTGGATTGACTGCATAAGCAATCCATAGACACATATAGAGAAACTATGGTTGCGTGAAAGCAACTAGAAGCGCTTCTGGTCTTGTTCAAAAGTAAATTACGATGTGACATTCTTCAACGCACAATTTGACTGGATGCATAACCAATCCCTAGACACATATAGAGAAACTAGAATTGCGTGAGAGCCACTAGAAACGCTTCTGGTCTAGTCCAAAAGTAAATTACGAAGTGAAATCCTTCAACGCGCAATTGGACTGGATTCATAAACAATCCCTAGACACATATAGAGAAACTACTATTGCGTGAGAGCCGCTAGAAACGCTTCTGGTCTAAATGAAAAGTAAATTACGAAGTGACATTCTTCAACGCTAAATTGGACTGACTGTAAAAACAATCCCTAGACACAATAGAGAAACTACGGGTGTGTGAAATCTACTAGAAATGCTTCTGGTCTGGTTGAAAAGTAAATTACGATGTTACATTCTTCAACGCTAAATTGGACTGCATGCCTAAACAATCCCTAGACATATATAGAGAAACTACAATGTCGTGAGTGCCACTAGAAACGCTTCTGGTCTAGTTTAAAAGTAAATTACCAAATGACATTCTTCAACGTGCAATTGGACTGACTGTATAAACAATCCGTACACACAATAGAGAAACTACGTGTGCGTGACAGCCGCTAGAAACGCTTCTGGTCTAGTTCAAAAGTAAATTACGAAGTGGCATTCTTCAACGCGCATTTGGACGGAATGCATAAACAATCCCAAGACACATATAGAGAAACTACTATTGCGTGAGAGCCGCTAGAAACGCTTCTGGTCTAAATGAAAAGTAAATTACGAAGTGACATTCTTCAACGCTAAATTGGACTGACTGTAAAAACCATCCCTAGACACAATAGAGAAACTACGGGTGCGTGAAATCCACTAGAAATGCTTCTGGTCTGGTTGAAAAGTAAATTACGAAGTGACATTCTTCAACGCTAAATTGGACTGCATGCCTAAACAATCCCTAGACATATATAGAGAAACTACAATGTCGTGAGTGCCACTAGAAACGCTTCTGGTCTAGCTGAAAAGTAAATTACCAAATGACATTCTTCAACGTGCAATTGGACTGACTGTATAAACAATCCCTACACACAATAGAGAAACTACGTGTGCGTGACAGCCGCTAGAAACGCTTCTGGTCTAGTTCAAAAGTAAATTACGAAGTGGCATTCTTCAACGCGCAATTGGAGTGACTGCATAAACAATCCCTAGACACATATAGAGAAACTACGGTTGCGTGAAAGCCACTAGAAACGCTTCTGGTCTAGTTCAAAAGTAAATTACGAAGTGACATTCTTCAACGAGAAATCGGACAGGATGCATCAACAATCCCTAGACACTAAACTACGGTTGCGTGAGAGCCACTGGATACGCTTCTGGTCTAGTTCAAAAGTAAATTACGAAATGACATTCTTTAACGCTAAATTGCACTGGATGCATCAACAATTCCTAGACACATATAGAGAAACTACGGTCGCGTGAAAGCCACTAGAAACGCTTCTGGTCTAGTTCAAAAGTAAATTACGAAGTGACATGCTTCAACGCGAAATTGGACTGGATGCATCAACAATCCCTAGACACATATAGTGAAACTACGGTTGCGTGAGAGCCAGTGGAAACGCTTCTGGTATTGTTCAAAAGTAAATTACAAAGTGACATTCTTCAACGCGCAATTGGACTGGATGCATCAACAATTCCTAGACACATATAGAGAAACTACGGTCGCGTGAAAGCCACTAGAAACGCTTCTGGTCTAGTTCAAAAGTAAATTACGAAGTGACATGCTTCAACGCGAAATTGGACTGGATGCATCAACAATCCCTAGACACATATAGTGAAACTACGGTTGCGTGAGAGCCACTGGAAACGCTTCTGGTCTAGTTCAAAAGTAAATTACGAAATGACATTCTTTAACCCTAAATTGGACTGCATGCCTAAACAATCCCTAGACATATATAGAGAAACTACAATGTCGTGAGTGCCACTAGAAACGCTTCTGGTCTAGTTGAAAAGTAAATTACCAAATGACATTCTTCAACGTGCAATTGGACTGACTGTATAAACAATCCCTACACACAATAGAGAAACTACGTGTGCGTGACAGCCGCTAGAAACGCTTCTGGTCTAGTTCAAAAGTAAATTACGAAGTGGCATTCTTCAACGCCCATTTGGACGGAATGCATAAACAATCCCAAGACACATATAGAGAAACTACTATTGCGTGAGAGCCGCTAGAAACGCTTCTGGTCTAAATGAAAAGTAAATTACGAAGTGACATTCTTCAACGCTAAATTGGACTGACTGTAAAAACCATCCCTAGACACAATAGAGAAACTACGGGTGCGTGAAATCCACTAGAAATGCTTCTGGTCTGGTTGAAAAGTAAATTACGAAGTGACATTCTTCAACGCTAAATTGGACTGCATGCCTAAACAATCCCTAGACATATATAGAGAAACTACAATGTCGTGAGTGCCACTAGAAACGCTTCTGGTCTAGCTGAAAAGTAAATTACCAAATGACATTCTTCAACGTGCAATTGGACTGACTGTATAAACAATCCCTACACACAATAGAGAAACTACGTGTGCGTGACAGCCGCTAGAAACGCTTCTGGTCTAGTTCAAAAGTAAATTACGAAGTGGCATTCTTCAACGCGCAATTGGAGTGACTGCATAAACAATCCCTAGACACATATAGAGAAACTACGGTTGCGTGAAAGCCACTAGAAACGCTTCTGGTCTAGTTCAAAAGTAAATTACGAAGTGACATTCTTCAACGAGAAATCGGACAGGATGCATCAACAATCCCTAGACACTAAACTACGGTTGCGTGAGACCCACTGGAAACGCTTCTGGTCTAGTTGAAAAGTAAATTACGAAATGACATTCTTTAACGCTAAATTGCACTGGATGCATCAACAATTCCTAGACACATATAGAGAAACTACGGTCGCGTGAAAGCCACTAGAAACGCTTCTGGTCTAGTTCAAAAGTAAATTACGAAGTGACATGCTTCAACGCGAAATTGGACTGGATGCATCAACAATCCCTAGACACATATAGTGAAACTACGGTTGCGTGAGAGCCACTGGAAACGCTTCTGGTATTGTTCAAAAGTAAATTACAAAGTGACATTTTTCAACGCGCAATTGGACTGGATGCATCAACAATCCCTAGACACATATAGTGAAACTACGGTTGCGTGAGAGCCACTGGAAACGCTTCTGGTCTAGTTCAAAAGTAAATTACGAAATGACATTCTTTAACGCTAAATTGGACTGGATGCATCAACAATTCCTAGACACATATAGAGAAACTACGGTCGCGTGAAAGCCACTAGAAACGCTTCTGGTCTAGTTCAAAAGTAAATTACGAAGTGACATGCTTCAACGCGAAATTGGACTGGATGCATCAACAATCCCTAGACACATATAGTGAAACTACGGTTGCGTGAGAGCCACTGGAAACGCTTCTGGTCTAGTTCAAAAGTAAATTACGAAATGACATTCTTTAACCCTAAATTGGACTGCATGCCTAAACAATCCCTAGACATATATAGAGAAACTACAATGTCGTGAGTGCCACTAGAAACGCTTCTGGTCTAGTTGAAAAGTAAATTACCAAATGACATTCTTCAACGTGCAATTGGACTGACTGTATAAACAATCCCTACACACAATAGAGAAACTACGTGTGCGTGACAGCCGCTAGAAACGCTTCTGGTCTAGTTCAAAAGTAAATTACGAAGTGGCATTCTTCAACGCGCAATTTGAGTGACTGCATCAACAATCCCTAGACACATATTGAGAAACTACGGTTGCGTGAAAGCCACTAGAAACGCTTCTGGTCTAGTTCAAAAGTAAATTACTTAGTGACATTCTTCAACGCCAAGTTGAACTGGATGCATCAACAATCCCTAGACACATATAGTGAAACTACAGTTGCGTGAGAGCCACTGGAAACGCTTCTGGTCTAGTTCAAAACTAAATTACGAAGTGACATTCTTCAACGCTAAATTGGACTGACTGTATAAACAATCCCTAGACACAATAGAGAAACTACGGGTGCATGACAGCCACTAGAAACGCATCTGGTATTGTTCGAAAGTAAATTACGAAGTGAAATTGTTCTACAGGCAATTGGACTGCATGCATAAACAATCCCTAAACACATATAGAGAAAGTACTGGTGCGTGAGAGCCACTAGAAGCGCTTCTGGTCTAGTTCAAAAGTAAATTACGAAGGGACATTCTTCAACGCGAAATTGGATGGGATGCATCTACAATCACACATATATATACACATAGAGAGAAACTACGGTTGCGTGAGAGCCACTGGAAACGCTTCTGGTATTGTTGCAAAAGTAAATTACGAAGTGACATTTTTCAACGTGCAGTTGGATTGACTGAATAAACAATCCATAGACACAGATAGAGAAACTACGGTTACGTGAGAGCCACTAGAAACATTCTGGTCTAGTTGAAAAGTAAATTACGAAGTGACATTCTTCAACGCTAAATTGAACTGTCTGTATAAACAATCCCTAGACACAATAGAGAAACTACGGGTGCGTGAGAGCCACTAGAAGGGCTTCTGGCCTAGTTCAAAAGTAAATTACGAAGTGAATCTCTTCAACGCGCAATTGGACTGGATGCATAAACAATCCCTAGACACATATAGAAAACTACGGGTGCGTGAGAGCCACTAGAAGCGCTTCTGGTCTAGTTCAAAAGTAAATTGCGATGTGACATTCTTCAACGCACAATTGGACTGGATGCATAACCAATCCCTAGACACATATAGAGAAACTAGAATTGCGTGAGAGCCACTAGAAACGCTTCTGGTCTAGTTCAAAAGTAAATTACGAAGTGAAATCCTTCAACGCGCAATTGGACTGGATTCATAAACAATCCCTAGAGACATATAGAGAAACTACTATTGCGTGAGAGCCGCTAGAAACGCTTCTGGTCTAAATGAAAAGTAAATTACGAAGTGACATTCTTCAACGCTAAATTGGACTGACTGTAAAAACAATCCCTAGACACAATAGAGAAACTACGGGTGTGTGAAATCTACTAGAAATGCTTCTGGTCTGGTTGAAAAGTAAATTACGATGTTACATTCTTCAACGCTAAATTGGACTGCATGCCTAAACAATCCCTAGACATATATAGAGAAACTACAATGTCGTGAGTGCCACTAGAAACGCTTCTGGTCTAGTTGAAAAGTAAATTACCAAATGACATTCTTCAACGTGCAATTGGACTGACTGTATAAACAATCCGTACACACAATAGAGAAACTACGTGTGCGTGACAGCCGCTAGAAACGCTTCTGGTCTAGTTCAAAAGTAAATTACGAAGTGGCATTCTTCAACGCGCAATTGGACGGAATGCATAAACAATCGCAAGACACATATAGAGAAACTACTATTGCGTGAGAGCCGCTAGAAACGCTTCTGGTCTAAATGAAAAGTAAATTACGAAGTGACATTCTTCAACGCTAAATTGGACTGACTGTAAAAACCATCCCTAGACACAATAGAGAAACTACGGGTGCGTGAAATCCACTAGAAATGCTTCTGGTCTGGTTGAAAAGTAAATTACGAAGTGACATTCTTCAACGCTAAATTGGACTGCATGCCTAAACAATCCCTAGACATATATAGAGAAACTACAATGTCGTGAGTGCCACTAGAAACGCTTCTGGTCTAGCTGAAAAGTAAATTACCAAATGACATTCTTCAACGTGCACCCCGCAGGGGCGTCTGCGTGAGCAGGCGTTTGGTGAGTTGCGTCACCACGTACCCGAGCACACGAGGGTTGGACCTTCCCACGCTTAACCGTGCGTGGCTTAGCCGTGTCCGGGGAAAAGGGGATCCTGGGGGTTGAGCCAATGCTGAGTGCTTGGACCTTTATGGCCCCTCGGCGGAGGCAACACACCCCTTTGGCCTCGGCTTCACGTAGACGGCACCCCCGGGCTGACCCACCCGGGGGAAATCGGTAGTTGCCTCTTCCTGTCCCCCTCTCCAATCTGCGTCTTTCCCTCTTTCTTTCAATCTTTCCTGTCTTCTCCTCTCTTCTATTTACTTCCGACTTTCCAGGCAGCGAGGGTTAACCTTGTGTGGTACAACCAACCTTGGCTGTACATATTTGGTTATAGCGGGAACGTACAGCTGGCGTCTGCATGACTTGCTTCCTATATGTCCTGCGGCGTCCCCTTGTTGGGCTCCATGGTGGGCGGCTGGCGTTTCTGCCGAAATTTAGATATACCTACGGATCGTGCTTTCCCGAAACTCCCTGATCGCCCCCAGAAACGGGGGCGCACCGAAGATGTCTTCAAGTTTTTTGGCCACCAAATAGAGAATTTCCCGCGCTACCATGTAGTACACAGTGAAAGACCAGAGAAGACTGTGAGGATTATCTCACCGTTCCTCGTTTCCAAATGTATGACAGAAGCTATAGGCCTAGGCTACAAAGCAACTAAGTTGGCCAGCGGTGACCTCCTCTTGGAGCTCCGCGACAAAAAACAATATGAAAAGCTGCCTAAACTAGTCTCTTTCGGACAAATCCCAGTTACGGTCACCCCACACCGTACCATGAACACCATCCGTGGTGTAATCTCAGACGATGACATGATGGAGCTCACTGAGGAAGAACTTTTGGAAGGACTCAAAGAACAGAACGTGGTTAGCGTAAAGCGAATTAAGATGAGGCGCGATGGAAAGGAAATTCAAACGAAACATGTTATTCTTACCTTTGGTTCTAGTGTGCTACCCGAGACCATTGAGGCCGGGTATGTCAAGATCCGTGTCAGGCCATACGTGCCTAACCCGCTCCGATGTTTTAAGTGCCAGCGATTCGGGCACAGTTCACAGAACTGCCAAGGCCGTCAGACTTGTGCAAAATGCAGTGGCAATGAACACCTTTCTGAAGCATGTCAAAACACTCTCCACTGCGTGAACTGTGATGGGGAGCACGCCGCATATTCACGGTCCTGCCCATCCTGGAAGAAGGAAAAGGAAATCGTCACCATCAAAGTCAAAGAAAATATTTCGTTCAAAGAGGCACGCAGGCGGGTGTCATACCTGCCAAAGAACACCTTTGCCGAAGTGGCGCGTCAGGGGGCAGCGTCGCAACGGCTTCCGGCGGCTGTCCGGCCCACACACAGTGAGCCGGCAGTGACGCCATCCGCCCCCTCGGCGGCTGCAGCTAGCGCTGCTCCGCCAATTCACAAGGGGCCATCGACTTCCGGGCTGGTGGCCTCCAGGGCCTCGTCCCTCGAGGCGAGGCCCCCTCGTCAAACCAACCGCTCGCAAGAGCGCGTGTCCAGCGCCTCACAAGAGGCGATGGACACAACAACCGGCCAGACGGCGCCACCAGCGCCTCAGGAGCGGCGAGAATCTCGCGATCGCTCCAAAAAAGAAAAAGCCCGCATCACAGGGCCCGACAAGGGCTCTGTAGCTTAAGTTAGTCTCCTATACACACAGCACAAAAAACACTTTCAACATGAATAGACAAATAATACAGTGGAACGTCAGAGGACTCCTGCACAACCTCGATGACGTCAAAGAAATCCTACACAAGTTTAATCCGAAGGTGCTGTGTGTTCAGGAGACACACCTTAAACCTACACAATCAAACTTTCTCCGGCAATACGCCATTTTTCGTAAAGACCGCGATGACACAGTCGTGTCTTCCGGTGGTGTGGCTATTGTAGTCGATAGAGGTATTGCCTGCCGGGAATTAAAACTTCGTACGCCCCTAGAGGCAGTTGCTGTCCGAGGGGTGTTGTTTGACAAGCTGATCACTATCAGCTCCATATACATCCCTCCCAATTATCAACTACATAAAATTGAATTTCAAAACTACATAAATGAACTTCCGGAGCCATACATAGTTCTCGGAGATTTCAATGCACATAACACCTTGTGGGGAGACTCGCGTTGTGATGGAAGAGGTCGCCTAATTGAAAACTTCCTTTTTTCCGCGGGAGCATGTTTACTTAATAAGAAAGAGCCAACGTACTACAGCGTGGCGCATAATTCATACTCCTCCATAGATTTGAGTATCGTGTCGAGTACACTAATTCCGTACCTGCAGTGGTCCGTTCTGAAGAACCCCTTTGGGAGCGACCACTTTCCAATTATACTAAGCTTAACAAAACAAGATGGTTGCTCGCCACATGTTCCCCGATGGAAGGTTAACTCTGCTAACTGGCAACTTTTTAAAGAAATAACATATTTAGGCCGGGATGACATTGCCTCTCTTAACATAGACGATGCTGTGGCGTTTATAACACGTTTTATCACTGACGCTGCAGAAAGGTGCATACAACAAACTAATGGACTAGCTAATAAGCGTCGCCTGCCTTGGTGGAACGAGGAATGCCAAAAAGCACGTAAAAAGCAAAACAAGGCCTGGGGATTGTTTCGCAACTCCCCAACAGCCGAAAACTTGATTAATTTTAAACAAGCAAAATCGCAGGGCAGGAGAACGCGCAGACGTGCTAAAAGAGAGAGCTGGGAAAAGTACATCTCCAGCATAAACTCGTATACAGATGAAACGAAAGTCTGGAATAGGCTAAATAAATTAATAGGTCGGGAGTCACATCCCCTACCCTTAGTAAATAGCCAAGGTGATAGCCTGGAAGACCAGGCGGATAGTCTAGGCAAACACTTCGAATATGTATCGAGTGAATCGCACTACACACAATCTTTCCTGAAGTTCAAAGAACGCGAAGAGCGGCAGCCCCTTAATCGCAAAGGTTCATCAAATGAGGCTTACAATCAACCATTTAGCTTAGCCGAACTTAAAGCATCTCTCGCTTGTTGTAACAACTCGGCGCCAGGCGGCGATCGTATCATGTATGAAATGGTTAGATACCTACACCCTGAAACACTGAAAACACTCTTATCTCTGTTTAATGCCATGTGGGCGGCTGGGTGTATCCCGTCCTCATGGAAAGAAGCCATAGTCATCCCTATACTTAAACAAGGCAAAGACCCGTCCTTAGCCAGCAGCTACAGGCCAATAGCTCTAACGAGCTGCCTGTGCAAGCTGTATGAAAAAATGATAAACCGGCGTTTAATCAGTTTCCTAGAAAATAACAAAATACTAGACCCCTTCCAGTGTGGCTTCCGAGAAGGTAGGTCGACAATAGACCACCTTGTTCGCATCGAGGCAAACATCAGAGATGCATTTATTCATAAACAGTTTTTACTCTCTGTATTTATAGATTTAGAGAAAGCGTACGACACGACATGGCGCTTCGGAATTCTGCGAGATCTTTCTGGGATGGGGGTCCGCGGAAATATGTTAAACACAGTCGAAAGCTACTTGTCTAACCGCACGTTTCGCGTAAGAGTGGGCAATGTTTTATCTAGAACATTCACCCAGGAGGCTGGCGTGCCGCAAGGGGGTGTACTTAGTTGCACACTCTTCATTGTAAAAATGAACTCCCTGCATACAGTGATTCCACGCAGCATGTTTTATTCTGTGTACGTCGATGATGTGCAGATAGGTTTCAAATCATGTAACATCGCTATCTGTGAACGACAGGTGCAGCTTGGATTAAACAAATTGTCTAAATAGGCGGATGTAAATGGGTTCAAAATAAACGCACAAAAAAGTACATGCATACTCTTCTCAAACAAAAGAGGTGTGACACCGGTACCAAATCTCACGATCAATCGAGAGGAACTATCCGTGAGCAGTGAACACAAATTCCTGGGCATAATTCTGGACTCTAAGCTTACCTTCATCCCCCATCTTAAATATCTGAAGACAAAGTGTCTGAAGACTATGAACCTTTTAAAAATTCTCTCGCACACAACATGGGGTAGTGATCGAAAATGCCTCCTAAACTTGTACAACAGTCTTGTCTGCTCGCGCCTTGATTACGGAGCTACAGTTTATAACTCCGCAACGCCAAGTGCATTAAAAATACTAGACCCCATTCACCATTTGGGTATCCGCCTCGCGACCGGTGCTTTCCGAACAAGCCCGATCCAGAGTCTCTATGTAGAGTCGAACCAGTGGTCACTCCATCTGCAGCGTTCATATAGCAGTTTCGTATATTTTCTGACAGTACAAGCAAACAACGAACATCCTTCTTATTCCACCATAAACGATATGACCGCCGCTGCACTCTTCCATAACCGACCTGCAGCGAGGAAACCGTTTTCTTTACGTGTAAGGAATCTTAGTGAGCAAATGGGTGTTCCAGTGCTTGAACATCGCCCTATGGCTCCTGCTAAATTGTTACCGCCGTGGCAGTGGCAGATCATAGAGTGCGACACATCGTTCGTAGAGGTCACGAAAGACGCTCCAGAGGCGCACATTAAAATGCATTTCCTAGAGCTTCAATCCAAGTACTCGTGTACACAGTTTTACACGGACGCTTCTAGGTCACATGCCGGGGTTTATTATGCAGCCGTCGGCCCATCTTTTTCGGAATCCGGTGTGCTCCACCCGGAAACAAGTATCTTTACGGCTGAGGCCTATGCACTATTGTCAACTGTGAAGCATATAACGAAAACAAAACTTCAAAAAACAGTTATATTTACAGACTCTCTAAGCGTTGTGAAAACCCTGATGTCACTCGGCAAACACAAAAATCCTGTACTCATTGAGCTCTATTCCACTCTATGCAGAGCGTATATATCCTACCAGCATGTCATTATATGCTGGGTGCCGGGCCATAGAGGCATTGAGGGTAATGTGCGAGCTGATCGAATGGCCACATCAGCTGCATTGCACACTAGTAATCCTACAGTAGCTGTTCCTGCAACAGACTTGAAGCCTTTCTTGCGAAAGAAGCTACGAAGCCACTGGCAACGCTTGTGGGACGCTGAAACAAATAATAAACTTCACATGATTAAACCACAGTTAGGTTTCTGGCCCTCAGCTACGAAAACACGACGAATTGATGTCCTATTCTGTCGTCTCAGAATAGGACACACGTACGGCACCCACAATTTTATTGCGATAGCAATTATATGGACACTCAAAAGCAGATTTCTGCCGTCGGCGTCGCCGTCGCCGTCGCCGTGAGGTTCCGTATGACGTCATTTGGAGAAGAAATCGTCGCCGCGCGCCGAACGCTGTATGTGCGAGTGAAAGGGCGCGAGGGGCGCGTCTTTCACGGGGAGTGAACGCACGGCAGAGAACAAACGCGCGTTCTGCGCCGTGCTCGCTTAAGGGCTGCAGAAGTAGGCGTCTCTGTTCTCCTTCACAATCACCATGTATGTAGAGCAAACGCGCCTTCTTCCAACGAGCGAGAGGCCGTGGGGGAGGGGGAGGGAAGGGAGGCGACGTTTAGCTGCGGCACGCAGTGCCTATTTATATCAGAGGCTCCGGCAACAGTCACCAACGCCGCACGCATTTTGAGCGAACGCGGGCAAAACGCCGATGGCGTCGACAACAGTTCTGCGTGTTGTTGCTACCAAAGCCGCTCACCTTACTTCCTATGACATTGCTGTGTTGCTATCGCATTCATTGCTTCGCCCTTAGGGCGAAACTGTGACATTTTTTTACTCACTGGTGATGAACCACCAACCTGTGGTAGATGTGGTGAGAGGCTGACCGTCCTCCATGTCCTCGTGGAGTGTCGTGAAGCCGAAGCCGAGAGAAGGAAACATTTTCCTGTAGCATACCGCTACAATATCCCTCTGCATCCCATGTTGTTTATTGGTGAAGAACCGCTTTTTAATGCCAAAGCAGTCCTCGATTTTTTAATGATGTTGTGCTACATCAGTTTCCTAGAAAATAACAATAAGTTCGTAGCGCATCCTCTCTCCAGAGGATGTTGCTGTGATAGTTTTTTATAGCACATGCCTCCAGGCCCTTGTGGTTCAAGGGCTCTGTTTAGGTAGTAGTGCTTCTTGCCAATTACTGTATCTTAAATATTTTAAATGTATAATTCTTCTTTCTGAATGCATTCCTCATTTCATAGTACACATCATTAGTCATTGCCATGATTTTAGTACATGTATATTTTACGCACTTTACAGCGATTATTTTTAGGCCCCTTTACAGCCCCGTCACATCTACTTCTCAGAATTGATCACTTCACTGCGAACTAACAAACACTGGCATGGCGCTCTTTGGCCACACCTGGCCCTTGCGCCACTAAACCACACACATTCATTCTTCAACGTGCAATTGGACTGACTGTATAAACAATCCCTACACACAATAGAGAAACTACGTGTGCGTGACAGCCGCTAGAAACGCTTCTGGTCTAGTTCAAAAGTAAATTACGAAGTGGCATTCTTCAACGCGCAATTGGAGTGACTGCATAAACAATCCCTAGACACATATAGAGAAACTACGGTTGCGTGAAAGCCACTAGAAACGCTTCTGGTCTAGTTCAAAAGTAAATTACGAAGTGACATTCTTCAACGAGAAATCGGACAGGATGCATCAACAATCCCTAGACACTAAACTACGGTTGCGTGAGAGCCACTGGAAACGCTTCTGGTATTGTTCAAAAGTAAATTACAAAGTGACATTCTTCAACGCGCAATTGGACTGGATGCATCAACAATTCCTAGACACATATAGAGAAACTACGGTCGCGTGAAAGCCACTAGAAATGCTTCTGGTCTAGTTCAAAAGTAAATTACGAAGTGACATGCTTCAACGCGAAATTGGACTGGATGCATCAACAATCCCTAGACACATATAGTGAAACTACGGTTGCGTGAGAGCCACTGGAAACGCTTCTGGTCTAGTTCAAAAGTAAATTACGAAATGACATTTTTTAACCCTAAATTGGACTGCATGCCTAAACAATCCCTAGACATATATAGAGAAACTACAATGTCGTGAGTGCCACTAGAAACGCTTCTGGTCTAGTTGAAAAGTAAATTACGAAATGACATTCTTCAACTTGCAATTGGACTGACTGTATAAACAATCCCTACACACAATAGAGAAACTACGTGTGCGTGACAGCCGCTAGAAACGCTTCTGGTCTAGTTCAAAAGTAAATTACGAAGTGGCATTCTTCAACGCGCAATTGGACTGGATGCATCAACAATCCCTAGACACATATAGAGAAACTACGGTTGCGTGAGAGCCACTGGAAACGCTTCTCGTATTGTTCAAAAGTAAATTACGAAGTGACATTTTTCAACGTTCAGTTGGATTGACTGCATAAGCAATCCATAGACACATATAGAGAAACTATGGTTGCGTGAGAGCAACTAGAAGCGCTTCTGGTCTTGTTCTTGGGTCTTGGGTTCTTGGGTCTTGGGATCTGGCGCCGACATGGCCGCTGGTCACTTACGTCTCGTACTTCTACAGGTTCTGCAGATGACGACCTTCCATGCATTTGGAGCGGAGCAGCCTTTCCACCATGCTGACAGTGCCGCCTGGGATGTATGCCCTGCTCTGCACTTGTTCACAGAACGGCACCTTCCGTTGGAAAAGACGGCGCTACCATCAATTTCTGGCTATCGCTACGCTGACTGGCAACCCGGCACATCGGATGACAACGTCACACTACAAAAGCTGCCGCCCCTGCATACCACTTCGGGATCTGGCGCCGACATGGCCGCTGGTCACTTACGTCTCGTACTTCTACAGGTTCTGCAGATGACGACCTTCCATGCATTTGGAGCGGAGCAGCCTTTCCACCATGCTGACAGTGCCGCCTGGGATGTATGCCCTGCTCTGCACTTGTTCACAGAACGGCACCTTCCGTTGGAAAAGACGGCGCTACCATCAATTTCTGGCTATCGCTACGCTGACTGGCAACCCGGCACATCGGATGACAACGTCACACTACAAAAGCTGCCGCCCCTGCATACCACTTCGGGATCTGGCGCCGACATGGCCGCTGGTCACTTACGTCTCGTACTTCTACAGGTTGGTTTATCCTATCGTCCTGTTAATGGTAAACCTTTCCGGAAATTGGCGCCAGATCCCAACTCCGCATTGAGTGTGTGTATGCGCAGCATTTTTTTCTTGAGAATCAAGTGTTCGTTATGTGTGCGCTATGTATGCAAATTACTGCAGCTTGCAGGAGATGTAGAACAAAATCCAGGCCCTTTGACTTCCGAGCAAGAACAACAAATGTTTAATGCCGTCATGGCAATTCCTACGGTGCTACAAAAACAGACAGAGATTCTTGGGGAACTTCGTTCTGTAGCGAAACGTCAGGAGGCACTCGAGCTAAAGTTTTCGCAAATGGAGGATAAATTCAACGCCCTTGAAGATAATTTGTTATCGGTACTACCGTTAAAAGATAAAGTGAAGCAATTACCTGCGCAAACCGACAAACTTGTTGTCACGTATTCCAAGCTGCATGAATTTGAAGATGACATGGAAAATAGATCTAGAAGAAATAACCTGATCTTTTTTGGCTTCCAAGATGCAGCCACCGAAACTTGGCAAGATTCAGAGACTAAGGTTATTGACTTTTGTAAGGAAAAATTAAACGTTTCTATTTCTGCTGATTCGGTTGAGAGGGCTCACAGGCTCGGTCGCTACACGTCAACAAAAAAGAGACCTATCATTGTTAAGTTTCTTTCATTTAAAGACAAGCAACGCATTCTCTTAGTTGCGTCAAGGCTGAAAGGTACAAATTTTGCTATTAGTGAGGACTATAGCAACAAAGTTCGACAAGAGAGGCAAAAATTAATTCAGTTCGCGAAAAACAAGGGAGGGGACTTCAGGCTACAGTATAACAAACTAAGAATTGGCAAGGAAACTTTCATTTATAATGCTGAAACCGACAACGTGGACAAGAGTAATACGTAGCAACTCAAAAAGCTTGTCTCATTTGCTAGACAACCAGCCGACACGGAAGAAATTGTGTGTATTGTTGTAAACTGTCGCAGCCTCAAAAATAAGACTATTGAATTTGCCGCCCTCGTAGAAACGACAAAGCCACATGTAGTACTTGGATCTGAATCTTGGTTAGACGACACAATAAATGACAATGAAGTTTTTCCAACCTGCTACACTGTCTACAGGAGCGACAGAAATGCGCATGGGGGAGGCGTTTTTGTTCTCGTTCGCAATACAATATCTAGCTCCCTGGTTGACGTTGAAGCAAACTCAACTGAATTTGTTGGGTGCAAAGTACTCTTGAAGAATGGCTTGTCTGTGGCATTCGGTTCTTTCTACAGACCACCCAATTCAAGAAGCCCGCAGCCCCTTTTAAATTTAAGCAACATGCTGCTAACATTACAGACAACGTACATAGTGTTGGCAGGTGATTTTAACCTACCAGATGTAACATGGCAGCATTTTAATCCAGTGCTGGGCAATTCATCACTCCTGTACACAGCCTTCCGTGAAATGATAAATGCTCATTCCTTGTTTCAATTTGTGGAAAAGCCGACGCGGGTTACGGCTAACAGTGCAAGTGTACTTGATTTATTCTTTTGCAATGAACTTGATATTGTGTCTTCTGTTACCTCGATACCTGGTATCAGTGATCATGATGTTGTCGTCGCCAAGGTGTCCTGCGCGACCAGGAATTGTCGCTCTGCGCAGCCACGCAAGGTCTTTTTTTATGAAAGGGGCGATTATACGGCAATATCATGTGAACTAGATAATTTTCTTTCAGAATTTATACGTCTTAGTCCGTGCCTAGATATAAACGCAATGTGGGACCTTTTTAAAACTAAAATATTGTCCTTGACACAAACCTATGTCCCTTCACGCGTCATTACTTCCCAGCGCCGAGGCGATAAACCGTGGATTACTAAAGAAATTCGTACGATGATAAACAGAAAAAATAGGATATTTCGTAAATATTGCCAGTCGCCGAATCCTCCATTGTACGCAAAGATGAAGGAAATGAGCAAAAGAATAGCAAAGATGATGCGTAGTTCACATAACACGTTTCTCTGCAATCTTGGACACAAAATGAAAACTAACCCTAAGGAAATGTGGAAATATGTCAAAAGCAAAAAGAAAAATTCCGGTGACGCTTTTCCTGACGTCATGGATGACAAAGCCTATGACACAGATACCTTGGGAAAAGCAGAAGCTTTCAATGCTTATTTTCATTCTGTGTTTTCACGCTCAAATGTCGAGGTTACTCGATTGCATGACGTCAGTGTGTTCACACAGATGAGGGAAATTGAGCTGTCTGAAGCTGGCATCGTATCATTACTACGAAAGATAAACGTTCACTCGGCTCCCGGTCCTGACTATATTTCAAATTTTGTGCTAAAGAACTGTGCATTGTCTGTAGCCCCTTTCTTAACTCTGCTGTTTAAGATATCCCTCCAAGTAGGTGCTTTGCCCTCGGACTGGAAGAAGGCAAATGTTATCCCAATTCATAAAACCGGTACAAAAACGAGAACGTGTAACTATAGGCCAATTTCACTCACAAGCGTTACCTGTAAGACATTGGAACATGTCATTTACACCAACTTAATGGCACACCTTCAAGAAAATAGCTTTATTAGTCCAACACAACATGGCTTCAGGGCTGGATTTTCTTGCGACACTCAGTTGATCGAATTTTGTCATGATATCGCAGCATTTATTAACTCCGGTATGCAGGTTGACTGCATATTTTTAGATTTTCGAAAAGCATTTGATACAGTATCTCATAACCTGTTACTACAAAAGCTGTCTTATCTTAACATACCAAATACCCTCCTGAAGTGGCTGGAAGCTTATCTTTTAGAAAGAAGCCAACGCGTGATTCTTGGTGGTACCAGCTCATCTGACGTTTCTGTATTATCAGGTGTGCCACAGGGGTCCGTCTTGGGGCCCCTACTTTTCATTATATTCATTAATGACCTAACTGAATATTTGTCTTGCCGTGTTAGGTTATATGCAGATGATTGCTGTATTTACCGTGAAATTTCATCTGAAGCAGACAGCGAACAGCTACAAAGCGACCTAAACAATGTTATGGCTTGGTGTTCCACCTGGAACATGACCCTCAATCTATCCAAATGCAACCTGTTAAGATTCACAAACAAAAAACAACCCCTGACGGCAAGCTATTTCATGAACGCCACACAGCTGTCCCTTGTGAAGGAATATAAGTACCTAGGAGTTATTTTTTCCAGCACTCTAACATGGAATGCGCACGTTGATTACATTCTATCGAAGGCTAGCAACACATTAAACTTCTTGAGACGCAACTTTAAACAAGCACCGGCCTGTCTGAAGGAAACCCTGTATATGTCGAATGTACGCCCACTTTTGGAATACGCGTGTAGCACTTGGGACCCTTTTACCAAAGTTAACATCGATGCTCTGGAGCGTGTGCAATCGCGAGCAGTCCGTTTCGTCACAGGTGATTATGACTATTCTAAAAGGTCTTTTGAAATCAGAAATACTTTGGGATGGCCTCTTCTTCAAGACAGGCGCAAATATTTACGCTTGTCTTTGTTCTATAAAATATTTCATGGTTTAACGGGCATTGAAAAAGAAAACTATATACTGGAGCCTACATATACATCTGCCCGTACTGATCACACATTAAAAGTGCGCGAGTTTGCTACCAGAATAAATCTTTTCAAGTATTCATTTTTCCCACGCACAATTCAACAATGGAACACACTCCCGCAAGAAATTGTCTCCGCTCCCCTTTCAACATTTCCACTTGTCCTTCAAAGTTTCATTTCATCTCAGCCTGGACTCACATGAAAGTTATTGTTAACAGTTTCTTCTCCTTCAAGAGATTTGTGCTTATATTTGTGCCTGCTTCTATTTGTGCTTCTATTTGGGCTTGATTTGTGCTTGCAGGTCAATCTGTGCGATTTGTCCTAGCAATTTATTATTTTTTTGCCTTTGTTAATTATAAATGAAATTTCATAGTTGTTCTGTGGATAATTCCGAATGAGATGTCACCAATGTGCATTTTGCTATGTATTTGTATTTTTTGTATTTGAATGTTAATATTTCCCCCTACACTAATGCCCCACAAGGGCGCTGTAGGTACTGTAAATAAATAAATAAATAAATAAAAAGTAAATTACGATGTGACATTCTTCAACGCACAATTTGACTGGATGCATAACCAATCCCTAGACACATATAGAGAAACTAGAATTGCGTGAGAGCCACTAGAAACGCTTCTGGTCTAGTTCAAAAGTAAATTACGAAGTGAAATCCTTCAACGCGCAATTGGACTGGATTCATAAACAATCCCTAGACACATATAGAGAAACTACTATTGCGTGAGAGCCGCTAGAAACGCTTCTGGTCTAAATGAAAAGTAAATTACGAAGTGACATTCTTCAACGCTAAATTGGACTGACTGTAAAAACAATCCCTAGACACAATAGAGAAACTACGGGTGTGTGAAATCTACTAGAAATGCTTCTGGTCTGGTTGAAAAGTAAATTACGATGTTACATTCTTCAACGCTAAATTGGACTCCATGCCTAAACAATCCCTAGACATATATAGAGAAACTACAATGTCGTGAGTGCCACTAGAAACGCTTCTGGTCTAGCTGAAAAGTAAATTACCAAATGACATTCTTCAACGTGCAATTGGACTGACTGTATAAACAATCCGTACACACAATAGAGAAACTACGTGTGCTTGACAGCCGCTAGAAACGCTTCTGGTCTAGTTCAAAAGTAAATTACGAAGTGGCATTCTTCAACGCGCAATTGGACGGAATGCATAAACAATCCCTAGACACATATAGAGAAACTACTATTGCGTGAGAGCCGCTAGAAACGCTTCTGGTCTAAATGAAAAGTAAATTACGAAGTGACATTCTTCAACGCTAAATTGGACTGACTGTAAAAACCATCCCTAGACACAATAGAGAAACTACGGGTGCGTGAAATCCACTAGAAATGCTTCTGGTCTGGTTGAAAAGTAAATTACGAAGTGACATTCTTCAACGCTAAATTGGACTGCATGCCTAAACAATCCCTAGACATATATAGAGAAACTACAATGTCGTGAGTGCCACTAGAAACGCTTCTGGTCTAGCTGAAAAGTAAATTACCAAATGACATTCTTCAACGTGCAATTGGACTGACTGTATAAACAATCCCTACACACAATAGAGAAACTACGTGTGCGTGACAGCCGCTAGAAACGCATCTGGTCTAGTTCAAAAGTAAATTACGAAGTGGCATTCTTCAACGCGCAATTGGAGTGACTGCATAAACAATCCCTAGACACATATAGAGAAACTACGGTTGCGTGAAAGCCACTAGAAACGCTTCTGGTCTAGTTCAAAAGTAAATTACGAAGTGACATTCTTCAACGAGAAATCGGACAGGATGCATCAACAATCCCTAGACACTAAACTACGGTTGCGTGAGAGCCACTGGAAACGCTTCTGGTCTAGTTCAAAAGTAAATTACGAAATGACATTCTTTAACGCTAAATTGCACTGGATGCATCAACAATTGCTAGACACATATAGAGAAACTACGGTCGCATGAAAGCCACTAGAAACGCTTCTGGTCTAGTTCAAAAGTATATTACGAAGTGACATGCTTCAACGCGAAATTGGACTGGATGCATCAACAATCCCTAGACACATATAGTGAAACTACGGTTGCGTGAGAGCCACTGGAAACGCTTCTGGTATTGTTCAAAAGTAAATTACAAAGTGACATTCTTCAACGCGCAATTGGACTGGATGCATCAACAATTCCTAGACACATATAGAGAAACTACGGTCGCGTGAAAGCCACTAGAAACGCGTCTGGTCTAGTTCAAAAGTAAATTACGAAGTGACATGCTTCAACGCAAAATTGGACTGGATGCATCAACAATCCCTAGACACATATAGTGAAACTACGGTTGCGTGAGAGCCACTGGAAACGCTTCTGGTCTAGTTCAAAAGTAAATTACGAAATGACATTCTTTAACCCTAAATTGGACTGCATGCCTAAACAATCCCTAGACATATATATTCGTGAGTGCCACTAGAAACGCTTCTGGTCTAGTTGAAAAGTAAATTACCAAATGACATTCTTCAACGTGCAATTGGACTGACTGTATAAACAATCCCTACACACAATAGAGAAACTACGTGTGCCTGACAGCCGCTAGAAACGCTTCTGGTCTAGTTCAAAAGTAAATTACGAAGTGGCATTCTTCAACGCGCAATTGGACTGGATGCATCAACAATCCCTAGACACATATAGAGAAACTACGGTTGCGTGAAGGCCACTGGAAACGCTTCTCGTATTGTTCAAAAGTAAATTACGAAGTGACATTTTTCAACGTTCAGTTGGATTGACTGCATAAGCAATCCATAGACACATATAGAGAAACTATGGTTGCGTGAGAGCAACTAGAAGCGCTTCTGGTCTTGTTCAAAAGTAAATTACGATGTGACATTCTTCAACGCACAATTTGACTGGATGCATAACCAATCCCTAGACACATATAGAGAAACTAGAATTGCGTGAGAGCCACTAGAAACGCTTCTGGTCTAGTTCAAAAGTAAATTACGAAGTGAAATTCTTCAACGCGCAATTGGACTGGATTCATAAACAATCCCTAGACACATATAGAAAACTACGGGTGCGTGAGAGCCACTAGAAGCGCTTCTGGTCTAGTTCAAAAGTAAATTACGATGTGACATTCTTCAACGCACAATTGGACTGGATGCATAACCAATCCCTAGACACATATAGAGAAACTAGGATTGCGTGAGAGCCACTGGAAACGCTTCTGGTGTAGTTCGAAAGTAAATTACGAAGGGACATTCTTCAACGCGAATTAGGACTGACTGTATAAACAATCCCTAGACACAATAGAGAAACAACGGGTGTGTGACAGCCACTAGAAGCACTTCTGGTATAGTTCAAAAGTAAATTACGAAGTGACATTCTTCAACGCTAAATTGGACTGACTGTATAAACAATCCCTAGACACAATAGAGAAACTACGGGTGCATGGCAGCCACTAGAAACGCTTCTGGTATTGTTCAGAAGTAAATTACGAAGTTAGATTGTTCAACGGGCAATTGGACTGCATGCATAAACAATCCCTAGACACATATAGAGAAAGTACTGGTGCGTGAGAGCCACTAGAAGCGCTTCTGGTCTAGTTCAAAAGTAAATTACGAAGCGACATTCTTCAACGCGAAATTGGACTGGATGCATCTACAATCCCTAGACACATATAGAGAAACTACGGTTGCGTGAGAGCCACTGGAAACGCTTCTGGTCTAGTTCAAAAGTAAATTACGAAGTGACATGCTTCAACGCAAAATTGGACTGGATGCATCAACAATCCCTAGACACATATAGTGAAACTACGGTTGCGTGAGAGCCACTGGAAAC